>NC_056731.1:1735352182-1735652182 GCF_019279795.1 Protopterus annectens | reverse complement strand
ATAAAGGCTACTCACATGTAACGACCACTACTCTGACATAACGCATCACAGCTGAGTCAGGTACAGGTGACAGTGGCAAATGCTGCATTCTAGGTTGTATCCTCATATACATCCACCACCTTGTCCCCAGACTACCAACACACATCCATATGTGGTATGACATAGTATGGTAGACAACCAGATAACCCTTGATTGGTGGACTGTTCCTAGGCCTACATCAACTGTGCAAAGTACCCATGTACAGACACAGCTGCATAATGTGTTATGCAATGCAATAATACCACTGTTTGTAACCAGCTCAGTTGTACACATACCAGGGTCCCTCAAATGTTGTCAGCAGTAACACGGCTGACTGTTGCTGTACACCAGTAAACAACACTCTCATGGTTGGATATGACCTAACTGTACCTGCCCTGGATATGTACACCCAACACTCATATAACATAAATGACATTACCATAGCGTTCGTTATCCTTTCTACATACAGGTGGCTACAGTCTTTACCCACATGCACATGGCAGATAGCATGCTAACAGTACATAAGGTTTGATATCTATGCTAACAGAGGTAATATTCCCTCTCTACTGGTCACCCATGACACCTATCATATCGTACAACACCCCTTGTGGTCTATGTATGTCTTTAGACATGTCGATTTAATGCAATGCCTACAAACATACCCAAATAACAGGATCATAGGACTTACACAAGGCCTGTATTGACAGACTCAGGGAAATCCAGCTCTGCTCTGTATGTTCCTGAGTAGTCACAGGTGATATGTTCATGACATGTACAGCCATGTGTGGCCACAGCTCCTACATATACCCCATGTCAACAATTGCAAGTCATGCATGCTGTGTGCTATCTGGACATTAGCCTTAGTACCACAATAGCTAGTACATGCTGGGGTGAGATGTTAACAAGCCACAGACCTTGCACATGCTTGAATGAGTGTACTGCCTAGCTCTAACAGAGCACATTGCTGGCACTTTTTCCAGTAAACATGAGGTGTGTGTGCGGCAAATATGATGTGCTCACTGTTGACCATTACAGTGCCATGGCTTCGCCATGGCACTGTCAAGTAACAGTTTGTAGGAGCATGACATGGAATAATGCTGTGTATGTCTCGCTGATATGTGCTGTTGTCATATATAGACTTGGCTACTCAGTGAAGGTGGTGGTGTCCTACCAGTAAATGAATACAACATCCATTATGGTGTAATGCTCGACTATGTTTCACACATGACGTGGGGAAGGTGTGGAATGTATCATCTTGACCTGCTAATACATTTACTGATGTAGACCACATATGTGTACATGTATTGATGTTTGTAGATTCCATGTGTGTGCAGTGTCTGATGTCTGAAGGTGACTGTTGTCTTAGTACATCATACTGTTGCAATACAGCCTCAACATTGCCAACTGTATATGGTGATATGCTCTAGGTACAGTAAGCCGTATATGAGGTATGGACAGATGTTTGGACATGACTCCTAAGTGGTGGGGCTTCTTTGCAGATGAATGATTACTGAGGACAGCTTACTGGTGTGTTACAACCAATCCTACAATAACCTGTGTAACTGCTAAGGTCAGGTTTTGTTATTTGAAGTGGAAGACAAACAATGTAGAATGTTGTAAGGGTGACACTGAAGGCAAACCTCATGACACCTGTAACAGTAATACCTCCCCTTTGCATATATTGTGCAAATATCAGCACAGTTAGCAAAGGAAAGAGTCAGTAAGCTTTGTACTGGATGTGATAGTGCTGTACTTTTGTAATACCTATCATGAGATAGGCAGGTGTTTGTTTCACAGTACTGGCAGGTGTGTGTGTATGTGTGTGTGTGTGTGTGTGTGTGTGTGTGTGTGTGTGTGTGTGTGTCCATATATGTCACGTATGGTTGGGAATATATCCCACATGTTATCACTCTCCTGAACACTGTTGTTGACACCAGTACAAAGTGAAGTGTAGAAAGAATGGCATAGGCAGGTGGTTGAACCTCACACATGTAAAGTGTCTGTATGTGTGTGACATAGGTGTATATCTTTGTGAATGCCTCAGTGTGTGTGTGTGTGTGTGTGTGTGTGTGTGTGTGTGTGTGTGTGTGTGTGTGTGTGTGTGTGGCTGTCCATGTGTATGGCTTTCCGGTCACCGGAGTGAGGCTGTATTTTACCATAGTGGAATGTTAATGCCCCCTCCCCACATCCACTCAATGCACTCCAGTATCCCTGTTGATATCATCAATTGTAGATGGGCATTCTAACCGCCTGTTAACATGTACACCCTGGGGTGTGACCTGTTGTTACATAGCCTACTGATGGACCCCCCCTCCCCACATACACTCACTGCACTGTAGTATCCCTGTTGATGTCCTCGATCTTAAGCCATTCCAACTACTTGTACATGTGTAATCTCTATGGTGCGTCTTGTAATTGCATAGTACTATAATGATGATAAGCACATAGGCAGGGGTTCTCATCCAAACTCTGGCAACTGTGTGTGTGTGTCAGAGTTTGTGTTACTGTGTCTGTGAATCCCTGAGTGTGTGGGTGTGTCTGTGTTTGCATGCTCTCATGGCAGTGGGTATTACTGCTTCCCAATGAGAAGCCACTATTTCCACTGGCCTTTACGCTTATCATCCGGCATACCAATCTTTTACCTCCTCCCTGCTCCAGGTAACTATACCTGTGATGTCACCCACTATGGATGTGATGGCTCTGAACACAGTAGCTTACTACACAGCTATCATACTCTTGTATCATTAGAACAGTAAACATAATTGAAACATGGGAGAATACGACTGTGATGTGGAAGCTACAAAGTGCACGCAGGTATTGTCATACTGACCTGTGGGTAGTCAACATATATATATGGGACACTAACCACAAACACAGACATCCCCTGGCACATGCAACTACACCTGAAAGAGGAAAGCAGAACATCAAGATCAACATGCTGTTAGTGTTGTTACACATGATACATACTGTCAAATGTACAAAATGCATTCTAAAACTGTAATACATGGTATGTCTGCTGCCTGTCAACACTACTCAACAATATTAATCTACAATTGTCTACCTAGTATGTTCACCCTGTGCATCAGACCATATGAGCATGTCCCTGCACCAATGGTGTGGATGACAGAGATGCGACACAGGCATCATCATATGCACAGGGTGATAATGTTTGCAGAGGCCTTGGCTGTGCCATTGGATGACATCATGGGTGTGTGTTAGGGCCTGTGATATTATTGGGCATGTGTGGATGTTATGCGTATGTGTGTTGAGATGCCCTACATTTGTTTCCGGTGTGTGTGTATGCATGCACACAGGTCTGGCATGTGGCTGGCCAACATAGGGGTATTATTGACAGCTGCAGACTGTACAAGGCAGGTTTCACAGTTCATGGTGTCTGCCCATGGCCACGTGACCTGCGCCTGCCAGGGGTTGCATGGGCACTACCAGGCAGAGGTCCAGATTGCGTACCGTCTGATGACATATGTCCACTGGAACTGTGTCACTGTCGGGACCATCCAGGACCACATGTACATGGCCTGCTGTGTCCTGGTGTGGACTGCACAGCACCAGCTGCACAGCTGCTGCTACTGCCACTATGGGAGTTGGCATGTGCAGTAGCATGTTCACGTAGACATTCAACAGGTGATGTAGCTGACCTACGTTCACACGTCCGACGCCTGACTCCCACCAGATGTTCCAGCACAGACATTCCACGTTCGAGGATTGACATGGCATGGTCAAGGACTCTCACCATGTCACCCAATCGTCTATCCAAAACATCTGGTAGATGTTTGCAAGTGCCTGAATTTTGTCAGTTAATGAACAGACAGCAGCCCTCTGAAGACTCAGACCTTCTCTGTTGTGCCATTCAGCATGTGCCTGTGCCTCCATTACAGCCCAAAACATGCGTCTGGAGACTCCAGCTGATGTGCTTTGTCTTGCAGGGTCATGTTGGCCAGTGGTCCTTCTATAAGCAGCGCTGGGCACAT
Organism: Protopterus annectens; assembly: GCF_019279795.1. Lineage (NCBI taxonomy): Eukaryota > Metazoa > Chordata > Ceratodontiformes > Protopteridae > Protopterus > Protopterus annectens. The sequence goes on along the minus strand of NC_056731.1, from coordinate 1,735,648,175 downwards.
GCCTATGTGGGACATCACCGGCCAGTTGACTGGGATCATGGTGTGCAGGCACACCTTCCATAGTCTCCACACTTCCCTGTTCCATGCTGCCACCCACCAACTGCCTTCCTCTATAGCCAGTGGTGATGGGGTATGTGTAGGCAGGGGAACTGTGTGCAAGGATGAGGGGGAGACACGTGGAATAGCAACCTATGGCACAGATTCAGCCCCTGACAACCCTGCCTCTGCCTTAATCATACTATCATCATTACTGCTAGTGTCTTTGGGGAGACTAACATCAGGTGGACTGCAGGAGGGCAACGCACCTACATCAACACCTGTGAGGGGAAGACAAGAACTGTACTTTACAAGTTATATCAGTCACACACACAGATAGACACACAGACACACGCACAGACACACGTGCTACATGCAGGTGATATTACAAAAGGCATTCAGCTAAGACAATTATAGTTTCAGCTTAGACAATTATAGTGGTAGTTATCATACATCCCTGAGTTGCACACAATAACATGCATGTGTTATAGCAGACGGCATGCACCTTACACAATTATAGTGGTGGTTAGCATACATACCTGTATTGCACCATTTGTGTTAGCAGCCTATGCCCCATACCTGCATCACAATGCATGTATTTTGCACCATTGCACCGCACTGCTATGGTGTGCGCAACATACACCACATGTTAACAGACCATCGCTGACCTTTGTACATCTCCCACTGATGCTTTGTGTTGGCCACCTCCCCTATGTGTGATGACATGAGCAGTAGGGTATGTCGACTGCATACTATGTTTGCCTGAGCCCTAGCTTGCATATCTTCCCCAAAGCAGGCATGTCTGTTCAACATTATTCTGCCTACCCCTGAGCTGAGTCTAGACAATGTGCATGTGGCTGTACACACATATTTGACATGTCTGTCCCTACTTTGCAATGGTGCCACAGACCAGCACAGGTTTACAGTACACCGGCCTGCTGTGTGGCGTATGACCTTGCCAATCACTTGTAGTATGACATGTCTTCTGCTGACGTGTTGAATTACATGCATACATGTGTAACACAATGGTGTCCTTTCCAATCTACAGTACAGTAATGGTGTCCCAATGCAGGGACATGTTATACTAACATGAGCCTTCAGCTGATGCAATGTTGTCTGCCCACCCTACAAATATGCAGGGACATATTGCGCATTCAGCTGATGTGCATAGCCATTGCAGGGCATCACGTGGCTTCATAATTGCTATACAGTGTGAGCTACTGACACAGTTCATAGCCATGACTATGTTCACATACAATACATATCTAATGTGGAATGTGACACACATCACTGAGGTGTATACACACTAAACCCTAATGTGGAATGTGTGACACAGGTCACAGAAGGGTAGACAGATGACACCCCTTCACATCTGCAACCATATTACTGATGCCTGGCAACTATGCCCACACATGGCTAACTGTCTGGCAAAGCATCATGGTCTGTCAACCATGTTATCCCAGGCAGACAGACACTGGATTCCCTTTGACTTGCACCACTACACTAGACAATTGTGGAATACAATCCTTCTGTTCCTGTACTGCAGTATCATTCTGGCCAATGGCAGAATACTACCTAGGCCTTGGGACATACCTGCATGGGCTACAAGACCTGACAGTTCCTACATGTGTTTCCATGCAGTCCAGGCTACTGCATCACAGGTCCTGCATAACAACATGGAATATGCCAGAGCCATGTGTATAGTTCAAAAGGTGGTCTGAGTGTATGGGTATGTGGCTAATCATGGCAGACAGGCAGCTGACAGTATGTATGCCCTCGTATAGGTTGGTGTGTAACATAGTGCTAGAGTTTGTATTCACAAATGAGTACTGTTGGGCATGTTTCAGTCACGTGTTCTGGGGTGTGGCACAATTATGCAAACTATGTCATACAGTTTGTGTATTTCAGTGTCTGTCTCTTCCTGCTTGGGGGGGGGGTCACTTGTTTGGCCAGATACTTAGAAGCGTTTGTGAATGCATGCGATTTCTGGTAGTGTGTGTGGGTGTCCTTACTGTGTTCTGGTAAGGGTATGTATTGGTTGTGTTGAAGAGCTGCATGTGTTAACCTACACCTCATGACTGTCCAGTCCAGTCATGGTTGTAAACTGGGCTGCCTTCCAGCTTACCCCTCTAACTGCATCCCAAACAATGTGTGGGGTGTGGTCTTAGATGGGTTTGGCAGTGTACATGGCATAGAGATTACATTCACCCAGGATGGCCACATACACAAAGAAGACATTAGTAAACACCAGTAGCTGACTAGTGGACATGCCTGTATGAGCATTCAGTACTACAAGTACCAAGTACTGTATTTAGTTTATGTATTGATTATGAAGATGTGTTAGACAATGATGCTCACATGTAAATATTTGTGTTATGGACGTGACAACACTAGCTATTACGGAAACATTGTAGCTACCTTTAGCAGCAATCCTCCTCTGAGGAGCACATCACATCATGTTAGTTGATTACAGATGATGCAAGTGTCTACAGGTCTATTTCCTTCTCTGGGTATATACTCACATATCCACCAGGACCATGAGCTATGTTGGGCACAGACACCCATTCTCCAAACAGAGTCATGTATCAATAGGCTCTGCTGCCACTATCAACATGATCAGGATATAATGTGAGCCATCACCTATGAAGCAGCTATTACACATGGGCATCTGTCTCCTACATCTTACACTCCTACTGCAGATGTTACACTGGAGTTACATATGATATGCAACCTGTTTCATTACCAGTGCTGTGTACTACCTTACATACAGTATGTGCAGGCGGCTGTTAAGTTGGCAATGAGAGGTTGGGCTACACAAACCTGGTAGTTCAACCAGTGTGTCTCTACTCTCAATATCCACTCTATGTAGGTGTGCACATTGCCATTTGTCCCAGCCCTGTAACAAGGGTCACTACACATTTGCATAACATGTACACATGCACAGCTGTTATTGCTTGCAAACGATACTAGAGAGGACCAAACCTGTAACAAGGGTCATTACACATTTGCATAACATGCACACATGCTCAGCTGTTATTGCTTGCAAACGATACTAGAGAGGTGGATATTACATGTGTTATGTGCATGGATAGTTACCTGGCTCTTCCAATTATCTTTGCAACTATCTGCTAAACTGTCAGATGAATACAAATGGTATGTAGCCTGTTACTGAGTATTGTAATTGCCAATAGACATAACTACTGTTTGCATAACATAACAGAAATGCTATGTAGAATAGAATACATATCTGACAAAAATACTGTACATTACACAGTTATTGGCACAATATCCCACAATGCATACCATATTTGCACGGCAAGCCCACCTTTAACATGTTCATCTTACTTATACACCCATTCATATGTCGACTGTTACAATATATTGACATATACTATCCCCTGTTATAGCACATACTTGTTGGACCAATCCTGACACTGACAGTGGCTGGAAGCGAATTGGTAGGTTCCAAGCCCATAGCATCCTTTGTGGTGTATGCGGAGTTTGCCGTCTGACCTACAGCAGTACACACATAGAATACTACAAGCATTACTACTGCTCAACAATACATCACTACAAGATAGCTATTTCCACTATATGCATTGATTACACTGTAATTCATACAGTACATATACTACATACACAGACATACTACATGTTATACATACCTTCTTAGTAATTGGAGGTGTTATCAACTAGTATAATACTCATTTTCAGTTCGCCTTTCAGTGTTTTGTACTGTCCTACTGGTAGATACAGATGGTTTGAATGTGTGACAAGGCAACCTTTTATAGTTACATTTCAGTCACATGTGCTATCCCGACAACCAATTGGTGTTCCTAAGTAGCTAATTACATGCACATCAGCTGCAATGGTGCTGCCTTAGCCAATACCATGGCTAAAGTGGAGTATAATTGAGTACTCCACTTGGGCGTTGTCCCTTTGCCTTACTTGTGAGGAAGACAGCATGGAAGTATTGTTTGGAATCTATTGCAACAGCTGTATGGAGATGAACAGTAATATATTGTGTATAATGACTAGAGGATTTGGTCTAAATGTGAGTACTGCTGTTATATTTCTGAACATTGCTACTTGTGCGGGGTTTGTCTGTACCTAATACTTCTGCATATGTTTCAGTCTGGCCAGGTTGTTTGACCAGCTCAAGGCTGCATAGCTATGCATATAATGTTAGGGGGTTTACAGTGTGCTTTCCAGACAAATTTAGTTTGGTGTTACTGTGTATCATACTGTGCTGATAATCAGTATTCGGTAACACTTCCTTGTGTATGAACCTTTCAACCCTATGAAACGGGATTAGTTCATACAAACCCTGTTACATCAGCAGCTGTTCAATTGTATAATGGAAACTATTTCACATAGGGCCATTTTAGTGTGTCTGTGTCCAGGTATGTTAAGGTTTCAGCAGATGTTGTAAAGTAGTTGAATAATTGGTTATGGTATGACGGTATGTACTGATGTAATTATTTTGGTTGTGGGGTAGATGTTAGTGGGTGTACATAGCACATGCAGGTGAGTAGGAACCCCTTTTATAGAATGTCTATATGTGTGTGGGTGTTCTTTCCCTATGTGAACACTATATCTTAGTGGACTAATACTATGGTAATTGCAGGCTGATTCATTAAGGCGCTATTAAATGCTTCCTGTATAGCATGCAGGTACTGTTAGTCCTTGAATCTTTTTGGCAATACATCGGAATGTAATACAGTTTTGCAAAATGAAAGCTGTCTGAACATTTCTGTCATGGATATTTGCAGTCATTGCAGTTGTGTTGGTGACTGTGTCCATTGAACATATTTGTAATAGTGTATTGGCATATACTCTTCATATGTTATGTTCATATTTTTTGGGGGGGGGTGGAATGTGTGATTGCTATGGTCCATGTTATACTCAGATATGAACACTTCGGATGCTGTCTACAGACAAGTATGTATATATATATATATATATATATATATATATATATATATATATATACATATATTGTATATGTATATAGATATAGATATATTACATACATTTATCTGTACCTCCATAGATGTGTAGATGTTTTTAACCTATCTATATATCTGCATATATATATATATATATATATATATATATATATATATAAACCTGTATATATTGACATGTCTCTATGTATCTATATCCTTATATCTATATATGAGCATACACCTTTAATTGGGTACATGGCGGGTTGTCCTATTTCAACACATTCCTCCCTTTTGTGTTTTAACCTGTCTGCATACACACCTGGGACAGGTATATCCCAGGTAGCTTAGTGTTAGGTTACTCTGAGGATGGAGTACATGGTTGCGGGTTCTATTCCAGGAAGGTGTTATTATTTTACCTCTCTGAGTAGGCACTGGTAGGGAAAGTGTGAATAATGCACATTTACATGGCTGTAAGCAGGTTTGCCCATGGTCTGCGCGATGTTAATCAAAGGTTAAACCTGTGAAGTGCTTCTCTGTTTACCATGTTTCAGCGCTGCTTACCATCGTGCAAACCCATTTACAACTGCTTAAGAGTACTTTAATCCACCTGCATCCAACAGCCCTTATTCTGGCCCTCAAAATAACCTAACATCCCTTGCAGGTCTTGAGCCCAGGCCATGAACACCACAGTCACTGACTTTACCACTAAGGCATCTAATATATGTACAAATGTTATGGTGTTTAGAATATACATTGTACTACAGACATTCCTCACTACTGAAAAAAATGTGACAGTCAGTTGGTGTACATATGTCTGATACATGTTAATGTTCATATGTTTGTGAAATTAGGTGTTGCAATGTGAGATGACAGGGTGTATTATGAATGAGAAAGGTTCTTGCTTTGTGTCCTTTTTATATTGTCCCCATACTCCATGTATACCCCTCCAGTTCACTTATTGGAAATCCGACCCAGGCCTCCTTGATGCATGATTGCATTACCCATCATTCCTCCCCCACCCCAATCTTCACATACACAACAACCACCCCTTCTATGATGAATTAGGTTAATATTAATTGTTATAATACCAGAGCTGCATGTGTTTTGTGTACACTCCAATTCCTTTGGAGTGCTTCTTTGTCACGAAGTGTGTTCATAGATGTTTATATATATGGCTGTTGATGTAACTTTATTATATGTATATATATATATATATATATATATATATATATATATATATATATATATATATATATATATATATGTATGTGTGTGTGCAGACATCACTGACATGTATATATGTATATATATATATATATATATATATATATATATATATATATATATATATATATATATATATATTTTTTTTTTTTTTTTTTTTCTTCATATTAATTTGTAACAGTAATACATACGTAGACTGGAATGTGTTGGTTCACAAACTACAGTACATTACAATGTACTGAACATATGTACACAAAGTGACTGTCCCATTCTTGATAATTACAGCGAAATGCATATGGTATAAGGTGTAGTTTCAAGACCATGGCACATGTATACACCTCAGATGGCTTAGTGGTAAGTTCCCATGACTATAGTGTGCATGGTCCAGGGTTCAATACCTGTGATGCTTTATAAATGTTTTTTCCTCCAGAATAAGGCTCATTTAAGCAGCTGTATGCATGTTTAAAAGTGTTTGTGTGACATTATAGCAACACAGTTAAACAAACTTTGTAACGTATAACCTGTGCGCGCAAACACGGCCACATCCGTTAACGACTCAGGATATATACATGTCAGTGAAGTAACATATCACTATGTGCTGATAAAAAAATTACATTTTCTGTTGACTGTATTCTGCAGCACACATGGGTTTATATGGGTGCTTTGTGTTTTGAATGTTTATTATTCAGACGATTACTACCTATATATGCAAGCTGTGGTTAAGGTATACTTTTGAACATGATATACATCCCTGCCTTTATCGGGATTGGAACCTCAAATGCACATATACTTTGCAGATGCTGTAACAATTACACTGTTGACATTAATGTTACTTCCACCTATTTCTTATTTAGATGATTTCTATGTGTAAGCTAGGCTAAGCAAAGGGAGGAGGCCCCAAACTCACTGAGCTTCACGTACTCTTGAAATAACAACATATAACAAATGTACAGTGAGACAATACATTACATTCCTAACTACATTAGGTATAGCCCCTCACTGAAACCCTTCAAGGGAAACCTTGTTGTGTGAATGGGTAACAGAATAGACAGCCCTGGGATCATGTGTCCCAGAACCACACAGCCATGGGGTGGGGGAGCCTGTCCAGTTTGACAGCTGCGAGACCTGTTGAGGGAATTGAATGCTGTTGAATTGTTACATTAACATGCCCTCTTTAGATCACTAAGTGCCCCTATCAACCTGCACAACCCCAATCTTCAGCAGCTTCCAGCAACTCTGCCTGGAATTTCTTCATTGGCTATGCTTGACAGAGGCTCAGTTACTTCATCAATGGTGCGGGGAAAACCAACACACTGTAGCTATGCTTCTAATTGCCCTTGGGCAGATAGATAGTAGGTTATCTGTGAACCGCTAAAGAGCAGGCCATCACAGCCATAATATGTGAATAAACAGACCTTCAGATCACAATATACAGTTCAAAATCACCATGTAGTCAGGAAACAGTTAAGTACAGTAAGAACATACAGAACACTGATACTTAGTCACTCCAAAACCCTATCTTGGAAGCTAGAAGACTTGTATAAGTTTAAGGCTTTCTATTGCTTACAAGTAGGGTGCCTACAGGAGAGATGAAAAACAAGCACAGATGGGGAACATGCATGCAACGATACCATACCTGCCTATGAGTCAGCCTTAGGCTTTGGAATACTGGCCAATGCTATTGGCTCCCCCATGGTGCCTTATTTAGGAAAGACTTGAAGGTGAATACCAGCTCCATAAACAGCACAATAGCAGATTCAATGAGGGTTATGTTACTCAACACCAGGGGTTGTGATCACAACATGCTTGCACTCACAGCACTCCTCAGGATGGACAACACCAACATCTGTGCAGTAACTGAGATCTGTCTTAAGGCTCCTGAGAGCACACCAGCACTACCAGACTACAACCCATACCACACATTTTCAGCCACAGAACATGGACTGACAGACATGGAGGGGCTGTATCCATATTTATTAGGGATACCTACACCTCCAGGTTAGTGGGGCAGAATGATACCTCTGAGATCATCCAAGTGCAGCTAACATCAGCCACAACTGCAATGTAAACTGTGGCCTGCTATGGATCACCATCCATGACCCAGGACCACCACTCCACCTACCTGGAGACAGTGGAGAACATGACAGTCCTAATGCACACCCTGGCATTGGTCGATGTCAACTACCATACCATTAACTGGGAAACTTACTCTGGTACTCACTTCTAGGCCCAGCGCTTCCTGGACTTTATCACCTCATATGCCCTGTATCAGGTGGTAACCTTCCTAACACGGGGTGGAAACTACTAGTAGTGGTCATCACCAACATGGGCAACAGGTGCACCACAGCAGAGGTTAACCAGTCACTGGTTAGATCTGACCATGAACAATTCACTGTTTCCACACCCAAGCATCTCCCCCACCCACGGATACCACAGTGTATACCTTTCCTACAGCTAAATTTACACTACTAATGACAGGGGGTGGGGGTTTCACAGCCCCCACACTAAAGGTAAACACTGTTCAAGATACAGACAGATTTACAAATGCAGTCTATAAGCACCTACATGGATATATGGATCATGCCATCACTGGTAAACCAAGACTCACTCCTCCTAGACAAGGACACTGGTCTGGTGGACCTCTGCAGTAAACAGGCTATACTACAGAAGTAGGACAGTGTTCCAGACAAACAGCAAATCCCACTAAGGGCAGACATCGGTGACCACTATTAGTATGATACGTAGGTCCCTCATGACATCATCCAAGGCTAACATCAGCAGGAGAATACGCAAGGATTCGAAAGATAACCACAAAACCTTCTTTGGCTATGTCAAGGATCTACATGGTGACACACAGATTTGCACTGTGCCGGTGAAATATAGCACAAAATATGCTGACCCCACTGATATTGCCAACATCCTTGCAGATACATTCACTGCATACTTCACCCCCTAAAGAGCCCACAACACTACCCGAAAGGTGCAGTATCCCACACATCAGAGACACACAGGTGGAAATGGCCCTCTCTAACAGCAGAACACAGCATCAATGGAGGCAGATGCTGTCCCAGACTGCATCTTGCAAACTGTACAAGACAACCTGCCCGCCACTTAATTAAGCTTTCCTACCTCAGCCTCTCCACAGGCTCCATGCCCATACAATGGCATGTGGCAACGGTTATTCCACTCCATCAAGGTGGAATCACAACTGACCATGGTAACTACCACCCCATAAGCTTGACTAGCCTGGTCTGCAATGGTATGGTTTGCATCCTTATTGCACTCAATAACAAAGACATTGGTAACCTCCAAACACGTGACCCAACCCAGGTCAGCTTGGTTGAGTGCAGTTCATGCCTACTGAACCTGTTTGACGTCTTACATACAGTCACCAAGACATTAGATGATGGGAAAGTGGTTCACACATACTACCTGGACCTCGCCAAGGCTTTTGACACATGCCCCACTCAGCTATTATTGATAAACACACCAGCCTGTACATACACCCATACATCACAGGTTGGGTTGCCAATGGGCTTACACACAGAACCCACATGGTACGACTAGCGGTCTCCAGGTCCAACTCTTGACCAGTCACGACTGGTGTCCCACAAGACTCAGTCCTGGGAGCCCTACTGTTTGGCATATACATCTCAGAGGTACAGGCAAACGCAGGTGGACTATGGCAGACCATGTTTGGCAATGACTGCGAACTGGGAGTCATGATTGATAGACCAGCTGACACAGACATCCCTCAAGAGGCTTCACAGAGAACATCACAGGGTGTCAACATCACAGTCTCCAGCCAAGTGCCACTAACTGCATGGTCATTCCATTGTGGAATTGGCACCCACATATTAACATATAAGTGGCAGCCACTACGGATGAGGTAATGGGGTATCTGGGGACTAAGGTAGATAGTGATCTCCCCTTTGACAATCATATCTCCACAGTAGTTAGGACATCCTTCTATGTAGGCCATCTGATTACTAAAGGATTCCCATCTAGACATACTGGGGTTATAGTGCCCCTTTTCTCATCAGTCATCAGTCCCATCATAGGGTATAATTAGATGACACTTCCAACAGCTGGGATGTCCATGAATGTGCCTCGCCAAGGGGAATACTGGCCTCCAACTTATGGCCTATGCAGCCAGACTGAATAAACTCCTGCTTTACTCAGTGGCATCTCTTTTACCCAGAGATGATCTCTGCTGACCAACACAGCCATGTTGAACTCGGGCTTGATGGATATGCTCCACCTATGGGAATCCATGCCACAGTGAGCCACACACTGTAGTGAGCTGAACCTTGCCACAAAAATAACTGGAAGATGCTGAAGGGACAGCTTCCTGTCACAGACACTCCCCATACTTTGGAACATCATCCCTAACTACATTATACAGAGCCCCTCACTAACATTCTGTAAGAAAAACCTTGAAGAGCGGATGGGGAACAGTAGATGCACCCCAGGGATCCTGCCATTGGTTCTGCTCCACAGATGGACAGTTAATGAATCAAAGGAGTGGAAAAAGCTGACACATTTTGGCTGGGATTATGAATGGCCTCAGGCAGTTGGCCAAGTACCTACCTATGAATCTATACATACAGTATCTACATATGCTGATAGCTTAATTTACTGTTCAGGTGTTGACTTAGCTTGTGCCAATGGTAGTTGTGTGTGCAATAGTTGAAGGCTGCCTTTGTAGGATGCACACAGTAGACTGCCTATACATGATAATTTACAGGTAGTCTTGTGTGTGTACCACCCATTTTTACTGTGTGTGCAGGTGGAGAAAGGTGTCAGTCCCTAGGTGCCTACACTGTCAGTGTGTGTGCTATACGTTCCCTCTTTGCCAAGGCATGGGCATAATGGACACGCCTCCATCTGCCTATTGGAGCTGGCTCAGGGTGTTCATGGTCTGAGTACCTCTGTGCCTGTGGAGCCCTTGGCAATGGTGGTGAGCTGTGAGGGCCTTCACCATTCTGTCCCTGTTGCAGCTGTTTCTGCAGGATGATATTGTGTAGCATGGCACACACTATGAAGATGTGGGCACATGTGCCTGGAGAGTACTGCAAGGCTCCACCAGATATGTCCAAGCCACAGAACTGTGATTTCAACATCCCAAACACACCCTCTATGATGATTCTGGTTTGTGCGTGTGCCTCATTATGATGTTCCTGCATGGGTATGTGTGCATTTCTGATGGGAGTCATCATCCACGGTTCCAGTGCATAGCCAGCATCCCCCACCAGGTGGACATTTGGGATGTCCCCCTGACAAATAACTGATACAGCTGTGAGGCATGCCAGATGTGGGAGTCGTGATAGCTTCCAGGGCTGCCAGCACACACATCCATGATAATGCCCTGGGCATTGCGTATGACCTTGCAGTTGATGGAGGGATATCCCTTGCAGTTTATGTAGCATCTACCCTGCTCACCGGGTGGTGACTTGATGTGTATGTGCGTGCAGTCTATTGCACACAGTACCTCTGGGTATTCTGCCACATGGTGGAAAAGACGCATATTGCTGGCCAACTCCCCCTGCATGTGGTAACATGACATCCAGGAACTGGTGTAGTACCCTGGATGCTGATACCTGTAAGATCCCCATGATATCCCCAATTGGTCTTTGAAAGGTACCTGTAGCTAGTATTCTCAGACTTACACATACCTTCGTATCCACTGGGATGGGTTCTGGCTCTGAGGCATAGCCGGCACAGCTCCACAAGTTGCTGTAGGATGTCCCTGTCCACCCTGTAATGCTCTACTATCTCCAGATCATGTAGCCCCTAGTAGGCTACCCTGGGTCTGAACACTCTCCTCCTCCACTGGTTCCTGAGGTGGTCATGTGCATCATCCTCCACATCACCTTCAGTCTCCAACACATGCTGGTGGATCAAAGCTATGGCAGCCCCTAACATGTACATAATAAAAGTTCCCCATCTGTATACACCACTGGTGCAGAGTGTATACAGATGGGGAACTGTATACATCGTTGGTGCAGAATGTATGGGAATACACAAATGTGTGTGAGGTGCTTTCACACTTTTATAGTAGTGTGCTATGGATGCTGCTGATGTCAGTCGGTATGTATGAGCTATTCCAGCTGCAGCGTGTCTTAATTATGGGTTTTGCAATGAGTACTGCAAGGGTGGGGTCTTTACTGTGGAGATCTTCTTGCCTGCCTTGATTAATCTGTTGCCCTTGAATTTACTTTTACACCTAGATTCCCTCCCATTATCTGGCATGTATCCACCTGCTGTCTTTCTTCTTTTGTACTTTCCCTACCCAGTCATGGCAAAATGTGCCTTGTTGCTGATACACTGCAAATTCGCTTTGTTCTGCTTTGACACTTTACTGTTTTCTTTGCAGTACAGCCCCTCCCCTTTCCTGTTCTGCAGATAGCTGCTTGCAGCCTTGTTAGCTGTTGTCAGTGGCCCATTGTTGGCTCCTAGGTGTTAATTAGTCATTTGTACTCCAATTTCACTACTGCAGCATTTCCTTATTTCTTTCCTATCTCCTTCCTGTTTCAGCTGCAGTGTGTGCCACTCATACCCATTTACCGGGTTTACGCGCATTTTCATCTCCGTTCACATGCATACTCGGTTACCTTGTGTACTCCAGCTAAGCATAGCTATGGCCAATTCGACACACCCCTATCCTGCAGCTTTGCCTAGCTAGGGGCAAACTGGTTTAGTAATGCTCCAAAGTGCTTACAGCAATGGTGACACACCCCTCTCTTGACGTCATCTTTATCTCAGGGGCACACCTCGGTGTTATAACACTACGCTGTGAGGTGCATCCTTACACCAGTGGGGAATCTGCTATTCACTATTACTCCTCTCATTTTCATGGCATTGCCTACTAATTCCTAGCTACTGCGCATAACACTGTCACTGCCCCTTAGCAACCCTTGCATCATAAGTATGGTGTTTCATTGAGTATTATGGGGAAATCATGATATGTGTTTCATTGCGGTTTTATTCTATATTTTTATATATTCCTTGCGATCCCCTTTGCACACTGCTACCCTGCGCTTCCATGTCGTGATAGTGTGACTATATATATTAAATTTTAATTTTATTTTTTTTTATTTTTTATTTCCAGTTTGATTACCGGGGAAGTCCACTGGGCCAGAACGTGCCCATTTTCAGTGGAGGCCCGGGGAGAAAAGCTCCATAAGCAATACGGATACAATCTAAGTTACATAGTCTTGAAGGTAAAAAATACATGTATAAATGCATTCATACAGTGAGTAAAAAAAAAAGCAAATGCATACAGTTTACATAAAAAACATCATTAAGGAAAGTAGATAAACAGATTTTCAGTTGTTTCCCTTCAGAGCAGCAAGTTTCCACTGTCTGTAATATCGAGATCTGTGTTATATTTTGTACATTTTTTTATGTCAATGGCTATATATTTAGCCATTCGCATATATTAGTAATATAATACATGTGTTTGGTCAGCTGTCATGGCTCTGATTTTATATTTGCAAAAATGTAAACCGTTTTCTATGGTTTACATTTCTGCATGCTTACACTATACCTGCACCACTTCCTGAATCGCTACATACCTTCATTTGCATGCTACCCTGCTGCACATGGGGTTATTAGCATACAAGGCTCGTCAGTTGTGCGGCGTTGTGTACGGAGGTAGTGCACATGGAAGCAGCTCATACCTGAATCGCTCGGTGGCCATATTCGGTGTTAGAATGCCAACGCTACACCTGCACCTTGCGCTAGCTTCATGAATCCTGGGGAGAGTCTTAAGCAGTATGCTTGTTTTGCCAAATGGGCTCTTAAATCTTTAACAATACACACAAAGAGAGAGCTATGTCCTGCTTTAAACCAGTGATGCTATTATATGTGGATCTCCATGCATCTAGTTCTAACAACTCAATTTATAGACTGACTGCACATTTTTAATAATTTAGTAATTTTTAATAATCTGAAACAACTATTCCTCAGTATACTCCCATGTTGGCTATCACATTATTAACTTTTTCCTGGCTTCCAGCCATCGTTTAAATGCACATTTTAGGGACTGTCTTGTTTTCCAGCTATTCTACACTTTCATGCATTTTGCCTCAGTTGCCATGCAGGTCCACATACCTGCCATTTCTTTCAAACTTCTGAAATATCTTTTTAGCTTTTGATGTTTGCCTCATAGTACAAGCCTTTTATTTTTATGTCTCTCAAATAAAAACTTCTTGTTTACGTATTGGTAAAGTAAGTTTTCACTTTTACAGTCATTACCACTAAATAGGAAGCTACAGTTTGCCATCAGCTGGATACTTCTTAGAAGTGATCCAGTTTTTGTTCTTTTGAATGAACAGTACCATAGTCCCAATTGTGCTTAAAATATCAACAGTTTTCAATGCACTGTGAGCAGACTTCAACAAAAATAATAAACAAGTCTTTGAAACAATAAACTTCCTTCTGTTTCCCAGACCATCTGCTTCCTTCATTTCAGCTCAGCTGAAAAAATGCAAATTAAATAAAACAAGGAAGTCATGAAAGATGGAAGTGAGTGAAGTTTGAGAAGTGATGCAGCAGATTATAATGACTGTTACATACTTCTGTTTGTAACTGGGGAAAACCACAGTCTGATCTGCTACCTGATTCTAAGGGAGGCTTCCAGCCCATGTCATTGTTCACATTATATGGGCCTCCTACCATGTAGTCATCAATATTTGCTAATAAACTTAAAGCAATTTTTACTCTTTTATTGTTTTATGGCAGAATCGACAATATGTAAACTTTATAATTAAAAACAAAATGCTAATGGATTTGTCCCCATTCTTACACATACAAATATCTATCTGTATATATATATATATATATATATATATATATATATATATATATATATATATATATATATATATATATATATATATATATATATATCTGTGTGCGTGTGTGTGTGTTTATACTGGTATTTAGCAAACTGTATAACATGAAAGCACTGCATTTTATAGACTTATTTACAATGTTAGAAATGTAGATTCCTTCTGGTGTCATATTAATTTATTTTCATAAAATAAACATGATATGTGTCCAATTTTCTTTCTAATAAAAATCAGTGTGTCTTTTCTAACACTGCACTATATTAAGAGATTCATAGAACTTTTCACTGCATGGAGGTCAAACAGCATGCTGGAGAGAAATTCTGATTCAGAGACATACCCACAGTCATAAAGACCTCATTAGTTGTGAATTACTATGGGCAGGATTCACGAAGGCTTGCACGGAGTCTAAGAGTAGTGTAAGACTCCATGCAGCCTTCGCGATCCAGGAACAGCCCAAAGTCCGTGTAAGAGACCAGCTAAAACGTCTCTTACATGGAGTGGGCGTGGATAAGCTAATCACCTCACTTGCAGCTGAATATCATGCAAATGAGGATGATTAGCAATCCAGGAAGCCCAAAACAGCTCTTGTAAGAGCCGTTTTAGCTGCAGAAATGTACTCAGTTGACAACTGAGTACGTTTCTGCAAAAACCACAACGGAGCCATGTCAGCTCCAAATAAAGTGTACATATGTGTCAGGCAGCATGCCAATGGCCAAATATGTGGCCATTGGCAAGGTAACCTGATGCAAAAGTAATAAAAATATATATATTTTTTTTGGTGATCGCCAATGTTTAAACCCAGCGCAGCCCCGCGCAAATGGGCTGTGCTGCATAATACATAAAAATGAAGGTTATAAACCCACAAATGTGGGTTTTATGCAATACATGGATTTTCAATGCAGGGACCAGCAGACCAAAAACAACATGTCCACAGTGTAGTGGCTGCTAAGGGGGGAATCTGAGTCTAAGAGATGTAACTAAGCATTAGTAGGCAATCTGATGCAAATGAGTGTTAGTATACTGAATTCCACTATCACATAGCAAATGAGCACATTCTGAGTAGTGTAAGAGTTACAGAAGGGGGAGGAACAGAGTAGGAGATAGGTGACATCACAGGGGGGAATGGCAGAAAGAAATGCAGTTCATTGGAGGTCAGAGTTACATGACAGATGTCAGACACATTTCATGGAAAGAGGAGTGCCACAAAATAAGCATGGGAAAGTCAAGTAATGGAAGGTGTACACTGTTGCCTACACCAAAGTTTCTTGCTGGGCGTGCATGCACGCGTGTGCGCGCCATGAAGCGCGAGTAAGACAGTGTGCGCGCATGTAAGGCAGTCTGAGCATGTGGGAGCATGTTGGGAGATGTTTAACACTGTTTGCGCGGTTGTGCGCGCGTTTTAACCCGAATAAGCAGATTCTGAACCGTGTAAGCATGTGTGCGCTCGTGTAAGCCACTGTGAGCATGTTTCTGCTGGTTTACACGCTGCTCCCCCCTGAGGAAACAGAAAGGAAAAAGGAAGCCACAGAATTAGTAGGAAGCTACCAGGGAATATTGCTGGAGCTAGCAGGTGAAAACAATTAGAAGCAGGCAATTACACAGGCAGAATAGTAGCTCAGCCCAACACTTAAAAATCTGCAAACAGCAATGCAAGATGTTTCTTCTCAAGAGACACTGCAAGACAGGACTAAGCTATTAGAAGTGAAAAATGAAAAAGCTGAACTCAGAGCAGAAATGTTAGGGGCTGCCATAGCTGTCATAATGAGACATAGGCAACTTGCTGAGGGTGGTGACAATGCAGATGGTGCCAGACAACCCACAGTGAGGAGACGGAGAAGAGTGTACAGGCCCAGGGTCACCTACCATGGGTTACATGAGCTGGAGATAGTAGAGTGCTATAGAGTGGACAGAGACCTCCTGCAGCAAATAGTGGAGCTGTGCAGACCACGCCTCACACACAGAACCAACAGAGGGGAACCCATCCCAGTGGAAACCAAGGTATGTGTTGGCCTAAGAATACTAGCAACAGGTACCTTCCAGAGCCCAACTGGTGATATGATGGGGATATCACAGGCATCAGCCTCCAGGGTACTGCACCAGTTCCTGGATGCCATGTCAGCACATGTCGGTGATCATGTATATTTCCCCATTGCCCATGAGGTATTGGCCAGCAATATGCGTCTCTTCCAGCAAATAGTGAAATACCCTGAGGTAGTGGGTGCAATAGACTGCACGCACATACGCATCAAAGCACCAGCCGGTGAGCGGGGTAGGGCCTACATTAACTGCAAGGGCTTCCCCTCCATCAACTGCCAGGTCGTGTGTGATGCCCAGGGCATAATAATGAATGTGTGTGCTGACTGCCCTGGGAGTTACCACGATTCCCACATCTGGCATTTGGCGCAGCTGTACCAGACATTTGCCAATGGGGACATCCCACACGGACACCTAGTGGGGGATGCAGGTTATGCACTAGAGCCGTGGCTGATGACACCCATCAGAAACGCACACACACCTGAACAGGAACGCCATAATGAGGCACACGCACAAACACGTAATGTAATAGAGCATGTGTTTGGGCTGCTCAAGTCACGGTTCCGGTGTCTTGATACATCCGGTGGAGCCTTGCAGTACACACCAACTACATGTACCCAAATTGTCATGGTATGTGCTATGCTACATAATATGATCTTGTGAAAACAGCTGCAGCAGGACCAGCATAGGGCTGGGCCAAACAGCCCCCCACCATTGCCAAGGCCATCACAGGCAGAGCGTGACTCGGAGGAGGAACAACCTGAGCCTGCCCCAGTAGGCAGAAGGAGGCGTGCCCAGTATGCCCTGGCCTTGGCAAAGAGGCAACGCATAACACATACACTGGCTCAGTAGGAAACCTAGGAATGATACCCCCTCTGACTCACTCAAATAATAACATGGATGCCTAAAATGACATGACCTGCTCACAAACATGTACAGGGAAGTGTAATATGCACATCCGACAGAGGCAGCCCTGCAGCACCACCTGAGGCATGAATGCCATGTGTTAAGTAATGTAACACCATGTACTATATGCACACATGAGGACCCTGACTAACATCCTACCCTCACCAAGCATCATGCCACAATATGACAATGAGATGATCAAATGCAATAATTGACTGAAGTATCGCAGTTAGTCAAAGGGGATCCAATGTGTGCCAGCCTGGGATGACATACTGAGCATGACATGATGCTCCACCTGCTAGGACTGACGTGCACCTATCAGTGCAGGCCATATGGATACTGGCAAAGGCTGTTGTTACCCACAGCGTGCCCTGAATAGGTAAGGCTCAAAACACAAACCTACCTCCATAGGTATCAGAAGGGATAAGAATAAGTTAAGGGATAAGTCGAAACAGCAAGATGCATGCAGTCTAAACTCACCCAGTATGGAGAATGTTGATATCTGTGCTGTAACAGAAAACTGGGTCAAGGCTCACAACAGCACCCTAACACTACCAGGTTACACCTCATACTGTGCTGTACAGCCTCAAAACATGGAACAAGCTACAAAAGGAGGGTGACTAGCAATAATTGTCAAGGATAACCACACCCCCATCTTGGTACCACAACAACAAGCAGCATGGACTAGCCATGGTCAAGTAACAGTGGCTAAAACTGCCCCCCAGTTTATAGCCTGCTACAGACTACCATCCCAACACCAGGAACTGCACCTGGCCTTTGCTGGAATACATGAATATATCAAGTCCCCCAAACCACATTATATTGGGTTACTGAAAATACCCAGACATAGACTGGGAGCATTATACTAGCTCCAACACTGTAGGACAAAAGTTCATAGAATCCATAAACCAAAATGCCCAGGAACAATGTACCACTCCCACAAGAGGGGTAAGCATACTGGATGTGATAATCAGCAACATGGGTACTGGATGGCAAGACGAGAAGTGTATTGCTCACTGGTAAAACCAGACCATAGAGTAATCACACTGGATATACAAATACTGACCACAGTCCCTGGCCAGAAAACCACAGTGGAAAACATGTGTAAAGCAATATTTGCACTCCTCCAAACTGATGTGGAATCCATTAAAGGTCCTGTGCAGGTGCAAAATACGGCCACACCTCGAACCTGTAATATAGCCATTCCATGAACACTGCCAGGAATGCTTGGATTATGCAATCCTAAATTAAAACAAGACACAATGCCATACACGAGGTATCTGGCATGGTGGACACCAGCCATAACCAAACCATGCAAGAACGAGGAAGCTACTACATGATAGAGCAAACATAAACAATGAAGTAATCACTGATCAGTAGTATGGCAATAAAATAAGCCTAGCACTTGTTCTCAATACTTCTCTACTAAGTAAGCACTCTCGTACTAAGTAAAGCACTACATCTACTTACCACCCCTGTGAATATCCACTTCCTTAAAGGTATACCACTCCCTTATACTGTTCTAGCATGTCAAGTGGTAGATTACTGGTGTCGTCTCCAGTTCAGCTGGTCAACCTGGGTATCTTGAGACAATGCTACAATTGTCTCATGTACACAGACAACCCTCTCCTCCCAACACACAAATACATCTGAGAGATGCAACTATATAGCCAAACTGGAGGCTGAACTCTCTCAACTCAGGGCTGGCATGACCAGACAGGAGGAGATGGAAACCACACACACAACAATCCCAGTCCCACATAGACCTACCACAACTGCAAACCAAACACATAAAACACAAAGACATACTGGAGGCTCTAATAAAAAACTTACCAAAACAACAGAGGCTCCAAAAGCAGACATCCAAAAATCCACCACCTCAAAACAAAACACATGCAACACATACTTCAATAAATCAGTGTGTCGACCAATCGCAGCTCTTAAGGCCAAACACCTTGCCTGATACACTAGTAATAGGTGACTCCATAGTCAGACACAGTGATGTCCCACTGACCAGGCTGAACAAGGAGAAGGTGACTGTGAGCTGTCTATCAGGAGCTAGGATCCACATAACACGCACTCAGGTCCCTCCAAAGCAAGTACAAATATGACTCCGTCATTGTCCATGCTGGTGTGAATGACCTGAGATGTACCTCCCTGTACTACATGGAAAGAGACATAGAGGAGCTCTCCGATTATGTAGCCCAGGCTGGTATGACCCTGACCCTGAGCAGCATCTTGCCCTCACCAAGAATGATACCACAATACAAAGACAAGATGATCAGCTTTAACAATTGGCTCAAGTACTGGTGTCATTCTAAGGGGATCCAATGTCTGTCTGCCTGGGATGATATGCTGGACAAGCCACGCTGCTTCGCAAGGGATGGCTTACACCTGTCACCACTGGGCTTCCGGATATTGGCTAAGGCTCTTGCCACCCCCATAGTACCTTTTTTAGGCAAGGCTCAAAAGACAAACCCACCTCTTTAGAAAACAAAAATGGAAAAAAACTAAGGGTAATGCTGCTCAACGCCAGAAGTCTAAATCTCAAGATGCAGGCACTTGATGCACTCCTCAGCATGGAGAACATCGATGTCTGTGCAGTAACTGAAACCTGGTTCAAGGCTCCTGAGAGCACCCCAGCGCTACCAGGCTATACCTCATATCATGCTTTTCGGCCCCCAAACCCAGGCTGAACCACAAAGGGAGTGGGAGTGTCCATATTCATAAAGGACACCCACACCTCCAGGTTAGTAGCAACACATGAAGCATCAGAGACCATACAGGTGCAACTAACCATAGGCAAAACTGCTATACAACTGGTAGCATGTTACAGACCACCTTCCCAATCCCAAGAACCCCACTCAGCCTTCCTGAAGACATTGGAGGATATGAATGTATCACAAAATACCATCATACTGGGAGACGTCAACAACCCAAACATAGATTGGGTACATTATTCTAGCCCTAATACCCTAGCCCAAAGGTTCCTGGAATTCATAAATTCAAATGCACTGGAACAACTAGTCACCTCTCCCACTAGGGGAGATAATATACTAGACCTGATCATCACAAACATGGGAACAAAATGCTCCACACCAGAAGTATACCCCTCACTAGTGAGATCTGACCACAAACTAATCACCCTGGATATACATATCCCACCTCCATCCCCAGCACAAAAGACCACAGTGAAAAACTTCTCAAAAGTAGACTTCACTCTTCTTAAGACTGAGATTGTATCCTTTAAGCCCACTGTGCCAGTGGATACCACATCCCACAATGCCGAATCCTTCACTAATGCTTTCAATGGACATCTCCAAGAATGCATGGATCATGCAGTCCAAAACAAATCCAAGTCCCTCTCCACCAAATGTAAGCGTCCTGTCTGGTGGACCTCAGCCATAAACAAATTGTATAACAAAAGGAGGAAGCTACTGCACGTCAGAGTGGAATCCCATGAAGGGACGACATCTCTGATCAACATTAGCAGAAAAATATGTTCTCTCATAAAAACATCCAAGGCAAACTTTGAGAGAAAAATCACTAAGGACACTAAAGATAACCACAAAGCCTTCTTCAGCTATGTTAGAAACCTGGGCAGAAACCCTCAGATATGCTCATAGTTGGTTCACAACAACAAAAAATACACTGAACCCACAGATATTGCTAACATTCTGGCTGACAGGTTCAGTGCAAATTTCTCCCTCCTTCACCCCAAAGAAGAAATACTTATCCCAGCTGAATGTAATCTCCTGTCATCTCAGATGTCCAAGTGAGAACCCCTAAACAAAGCAAAACACAGCATCAATGGGTCCTGACGGTATCCCGGGTGCGTGTTACGTGAACTCCAAGAGGAGCTAAACCCACACATAAAAATGCTATTTAACCTTAGCCTTACTTGGGATATGTACCTGAACACTGGCGACAGCAACAGTGGTCCCACTCCACAAGGGGTGCCTCTACAGACCCTGGAAACTACCGCCCATAAGCTTAACTAGCCTGGTCTGCAAAGCTATGGAAAGAATCATTATGGAACTCATAAACAGAGACATAGGGGACCTACAGACACTTGACCCCACCCAGTTCGGCTTTGTAAATGGCAGATCCTGCCTTTTAAACCTGGTTGACTTTTTCGAAACAGTCACTAGAGCCATTGATGAGGACAAAGCAGTCCATACAGCATACCTAGACTTGGCTAAGGCCTTCGACACAATACCCCACTCAGGCATCATAGATAAGCTAAACAGCTTAAAAGTAAACCCTTATGTCACTAGATGGGTTGCAAACTGGCTAAAGGACAGAACCCATAAAGTTAAAATCACTGGAGCAATGTCAGACTCAAAGCCAGTCACAAGTGGTGTCCCACAGGGATCTGTCCTGGGACCCCTCTTGTTCGGCATTTATTTCTCAGATGTTAAAGCAAACATGGGAGGGATGTGGCTGACAAAGTTTGCAGATGACTGCAAACTAGGTGCCATAGTCGATACACCAGCAGACACACACAACCTACAAAAAGGCCTCACTGAAACGGACAGCTGGTGCCGTAGTAACGGCCTTAAACTAAATGCCAAAAAATGTATAGTCATCCCTTTTGGAAAAAACAAAGTACCCACAAATTATCACATAGACAGCAACCCACTGAGTACGGAAAAAGTAATCAGAGACCTAGGGACCCAAGTAGACAGTGACTTCTCATTTGACACCCACGTTGCCAAAGTGGTTAGAAAAACATTCTACCTTGCACACCTCATCATGAAGGGATTCACATCCAGATCCAAGGATGTCATTGTACCCCTTTATTCCTCCCTCATCAGACCCATGATTGAGTACAATGCCCCATTTGGTATGTACCTCACCCGGCATCTGCAACAGCTGGAGAGACCACAAAAGTACCTCACCAAAAGGATCAAGGGTCTCCAACATATGTCTTATTCTGCCAGACTAAAGAAACTTCAGCTCTATTCAGTAGCATACCGCCTGCTCAGAGGTGATCTCTGCCTGACGTACAAGGCCATGTCCAATCAGGATCCGATGGACATGCTCCACCTCAAAAATTCCAAATCCATCAGGACCACGAGAGCTAAAGACTTAAACCTCGGCACAAGTATGAATAGGACATGCTGGAGGGATAGATTCATAACCCAGAGGCTTCCCATGCTTTGGAACAGGATCTCAGTTCATATTAGGCAGAGCCCCTCACTGACTCTCTTCAAGAGAAATCTTGATGAGTGGATGGGAGATCGTAAGTTTACCCCAGGGGTCACATCTGTGTCACTGCTAGACAGGGGCACAGTAAACTAATTCTATTATATAAGGGGACCTTCATTGTGTCAATTAATAGACAGAGGCACAGTATTCTAGATTTATTCTGTACATTTTTGTACCATTTCATGGTGTGGCAAAAGCCACATCACTATGGCTAGGCTTACAAATGCCCCAGGGCCGATAGCCTAGTAATATATTATGAAACTATGAAACTATGAAATATGTCCACACATACAATCCACTAAGGCCAGCCACAACAAGTTGAATCTGTGAATCTTGAGGCAATGTTACACCTGCCCCAAGTACACAGACAACCCCAACTCCCCAAGAAATACAAATATATGTGAGAGATGCAACCATCTATCCAAACTGGAGGCTGAGCTCCCTCAACTCAGTACTCCCAAAACTAGTCAGGAGGAGAAGGTAACCACACACACCACAAACACAGTCCCACATAGATCTATCACAACTGCAAACCAAAGACATAAACACAGAAAATCATTCCCAGAGGCACAAATTACAAACACAGCACACCAACAGAGGCCTCTAAAGCAGACACCCAATCAAACAACTTCCAAACATAGCACATGCAACACATAGTACACAAAGCTGGTGTGCCAAACAGTCAAAGACCAGAAGGAGAAACAACATGCCTGATACAGTTGTAATAGGTGACTCCATAGCGAGACACACTGCTGTCCCGCACACCAGACTGAAAAAGGGAAAGGGTACAGTAAGCTGCCTGTAGGCTGCCACAATACGCCACATTACACAAGTAGGCAGGTCACCCCAAAGCAAGTAGAAATATGATGCAGTCATAGTCCATGCTGGTGTGAATGACCTGAGATGTACCTCCCTAGACTACATGAAAAGAGACATAGATGAGCTCTCTGATTATGTAGTCCAGGCCGGTATGACACTCACCATTTGCAGCATCCTACCCTTACCAAGAATGATGCCACAGTACAAACACGGAATGATCAGTTATAGCAAGTGGCACACTTACTGGTGTCATTCCAAGGGGATCCAGTGTCTGTCTGCTTGGGATGTCATGCTTGACAAGCCACGCAGCTGTTCCTGGGATGGCTTGCACCTGTTACCCCTGGGTGTCTGGATATTGGATAAGGCTTTTTCCACCTCCATACAGCCTTTCATAGGCAAGGCTGAAAAGACTAACCCACCACCCTAGAAAACATAAGTGGAAAGAAACATAAGGGTAATGCTGACCAATGCCAGATGTGTAAACCCCAATATGCATGCTCCCGAGATCATCCCCAGTATGGAGAACATTGATGTCTGTGCAGTGACAGAAACCTGCTGCAAGCCTCCTGACAGCACACCAGCACTACCAGGTTATACCACATATCATGTGTCATGGCCCCAAAACCTGGAACAAAACATAAAAGGAGGGTGAGTATCCATATTCAGCACAGACACCCATATGTCCAGGTAACTGACAATGCACAAGGCATTGGAGTCCACCCATGTGCAACTAACAGTAGGCAAGACTGCTGTACAGTCTGTAGCATGCTACAGACCACACTCTCACACACAGGAACCCCACCCAGCCATCCTGAAGACACTGGACAGTATGAATGTCCCACCAAATACCAAACAAGGTACCACAAATTACCACATAGGTGGTAAACCATTATGTATGGAAGGAGTAATCAGGGACCTAGGGACACAAGTGGACAGTAACCTGTTATGTGACACTCACATTGCCAATGTGGCTAGGAAGACTGTCTACATTGGACACTGTATCATGAAAGAATTCACATCTACGTCAACAGAGGTCATTGTGCCCCTATACTGTTCACTTATCACACCCATAATCTAGTACAATGCCTCATATGGGATGTACCTTACCTGACACCTGCAGCAGTTAGAAAGACCTCAAAGGTACCTCACCAAGAGGATAAAGGGTCTCAAATATATGTCATATGCTGCCTGGCTGTAGACACCCCAGCTGAATGCAGTCACATACTGCCTACACAGAGGCATTGCATGCCTGTTGTATAAGGCCATGCCCAACACAGGAGTAATGGACATGCTCCACCCTGGAAAACTCAAAGCCATCGGAGCTGTGAGAGTGAGAGATGTCATCCTCAACAAATAATGAAATAGGATGTGCTGGAGGGACAGATACATAATCCAGAGGCTCCCCACACCCTGGACCAGAATCCCACTCCATGTTAGGCAGAGCCCCTCACTGACACTCTTCAACAGGAATCTTGCCAAGTGGATGGATGATCGTAGAGTTACACTGGGGGTCTTCACTGTGTCATGTCCAGACAGAGGCACAGCAAAGAAAATCATAAATGGCCATAATATTCACATAGCAAGGGGTGGCGAAAGTCACACACACTCTGGCTAGGCTAACAAATGCCCTAGGGTAGATAGCCTAGTATGAACCTATGAACCTATGAAGATACAAATTGTACAGGACACTAAGGATAATCCCAAGGCTTTCACAACTGATGGTAGGAACCGTGTTGGGAATTCACAGATATGCTCTGAATCACACAAATATCACAAACAACATACCAAACACGCACACATATTGCCAACATACATCCTGACAGGTGCAGTGCAAACCACCCCCCAGAATGCAAAATATCTATCCCAGCAGACTGCTGGCCCCCTGACATTGCAGATGCTGAGGTAACAGCTAGCATCTACAAAGCAAAACACACAGCAGCAATGGTATGAGATGGTGTACTGGGCTGAGTCCAACATGGACTCCAAGATAAATGGAATGCCAAATCACACTACTGCTCAATGTCAGCCTTACCACAGGATATGTACCCAAAGAGCAGTGTACAACAACAGTGGTCCTTCTCAACAAAGGTGTTGCCTGAATGGATACTGAAAACTACCACCCCAGAATCCTGAGAAGCTCGGTCTGCACAGCTATGGAAAGGATCAGCATGTACCGCAGACATAAAGATATTGGGGACCTACTGACACCGGACCCTACCCAGTGTGGCTTTCTTAAGTGCAGATCCTGCCCCTAAACATGTTTGACTCAATTGAAACAGTAATTAAGGTCATTGATGAGGGCAATGTGGTCCACACAGCGTAGCTGGACCTTGCAAAGGCTTCTATACAATACCCTACGTGTTCATTATAGATATGCTCACCAGCTTAAATATAAACCCCTATGTCAGTAGAGGGGTTGCAAACCAGACCAAGGACAGAACAGACAAGGTCAGACATGCTGCAGCCATGTCAGACTACAAACCAGATATAACTGGCATCCCACAAGGCATGGTCCTGGGATCTCCCTCGTCTGGTATATATGTCCCATAGGTACAGGCCAACATGGAAGGACTGTGTCTGAACATGTTTGCAGAGGACTACAAACTGCTCACCATATATGATCCACCAGCTGACACAAGCATCCCACAAAAGGGCCACATAGAAACAGACAACTGGTGCCGTAGCCATGTCAGCAAGCTAATTGCAGAAAAGTGTATAGTCAACCCCCGTGGATATACAGTAAGTGCCCACCAATTACCACATAGGTGTTAACCCATTACGTACTTAACATGTAATGAGAGACCTGGGGACACAAGGTGATAGATATCCTGCATTGGACAAACATGCTGTAGTGTTTACAGAATCATACCATATACCCACCTAATCATGAAGGTTGTCAGATCTAGATAAGGGGAGGTCATTGTGGCTCTGCAGTCATCCTTCATCAGCGTTACAATTGACTGCAATAGCCCCTGTGGGATGTACTTCAGCAGACACCTCCATCAACCGTAAAGTCCCCAACAGTACCTCACCAGGAGTATGAAAGAGCTTGCACAGATGCCATGTGTTGCCTGATTAAACAAACTGCAGCTACACACACTGCCATACTGCCCACCCAGAGGCAAGCTGTGCCTGATGTATAAAGCCACGTCCAAGCTGGTATCAATAAACATGCTGTACCTTGTACAATCTGAATGGCAGTGAGCTATGCACATGAGAGACCTGAACCCCAGCACTGACTTACATAGGACAAGCTGTACTACATGATCCATAACACAGAAGCCACCCCCACCCATGAGTAAACTCCCAGTACAGGCTACCCATAGAGTCACTTATTGATTTTCCTCAAGAGGAATCTTGATGAGTGGATGGGAGATGGTAGCTTTATCCTGGGTATCACTGTCATGTCACAGGTAGACAGAGGTACAGTATACTAACCATGACATATGTCATGGCAAACTCCACTTACAATGTGTGTCGAAGGACAAACACACTCTCCGACTAGCATTAGAAATGGCCTATGGCACATCGCTAGTGTTTGCAAATGTACACCTATGTTGTGGAATACACTACCAATGTTGGACAAGCCTAGTTTAAGTAGTTCATATCTGAACATAATGCAACATGGTCAGATGTGCACAACTGGCCCCTAACCAGGCTGTTGTGCTCACTATGGAAATGTAAAGCAGTGATAGGACTAAAGCCCAGGATACTGTCCACCACAGTCAAAGTACTGAGCCAGTACACTATACAGTACTACAGTGTTAGGTCAGTGTGAAAGGATGTTGACAACTGTATGCAAAGTATCCCATGCAAACCCTGCAGGCACAGTATAATCCTGTTGTGTTCACACACAAAGCAGTTGTACAGTAACTACGCAACATGACACACAACCATAAATGGGAGATATTTGTTGAAGTTCACACTCATCCACAAATGTGGTGGGCTGCAGAGTTCAACATATGGAGTGCTCACACTGGGCATGCTCACACACTTTGATAAATGAGACATATGTCAGACAACATGCCATGGGAAGGCTGAACTGGGCATGCTCACACACTTAGGCCAGATCTCAGTTTAGCAGTTGGCCACACATATCTGGTATTTTTACGTGTTATTCCAGGAACCAACCACATTACAGCAATCTGCCCAGTGCACACAGTTAAATGACTACAGAGACATACGTGATATAGTGGATCCCTCCCATATGCAAACATCTTCCACAGATACACAAGTTGTTCATACAAACAGGGAATGCTATGGCAATAAAGACGTGCAAACAGTCTATCAGCAACAAATAATGTGCATTTGACAATTAAACATATGGGTGTAGAGGTCAACACTAGGCTGTTTGCCCTAGGGAATGACAGCTTAGCCAGAGTGTGCATGGTGTCTGCCTCTCCACAGGATGCACATTCCCCTTTCTAAACACTGATGATGTCAGCACCCTATAAGTACAGCAGGAGAAGAGAACCCTCCCAGTAATGCAAATGGCGCGCTTCGCTAATGCGTCCGTCTTAAGTGTCATAACATAGTTAGATAGGGGTTTGAATCCTGCAAATGCTCAGTGTGTGTGTGTGTGAGTGGGGTTGGTGTGTGTGCAAGTCTGTGAGAGGGAAATGTCCCTGTTGGCAACTGGGAAAACACACTACAGGATGCACATTCCCCTTTCTAAACACTGATGATGTCAGCACCCTATAAGTATAGCAGGAGAAGGGAAACCTCCCAGTAATGCGAATAGCGTGCTCTGCTAATGCATCCATTTCAAGTGTCATAACATAGTTAGGTAGGGGTTTGAATCCTGCAAATGGCAAGTGTGTATGCAATTGTGTGTGAAGGAAATGTCCCTTTTGGCAACTAGGATAACAGACTACAAGATGCACATTCCCCTTTCTAAACACTGATGATGTCAGCACCCTATAAGTACAGCAAGAGAAGGAAAACCTCCAAGTAATGCGAATAGCGCGCTCTGCTAATGCATCCATCTCAAGTGTCATAACATAATTAGGTAGGGGTTTGAATCCTGCAAATGGCAAGTGTGTGTGTTTGGCTGAGGGGGTTAGTGTGTATGCAATTGTGTGTGAGAAAAATGTCCCTTTTGGCAACTAGGAGAACAGACTACAGGATGCACATTCCCCTTTCTAGACACTGATGATGTCAGCACCCTATAAGTACAGCAGGAGAAGAAAAAGCTCCCAGTAATGCAAATAACACGCTCTGCTAATGCATCCATCTCAAGTGTCATAACATAATTAGGTAGGGGTTTGAATCCTGCAAATGGCAAGTGTGTGTGCTTGGCTGAGGGGGGTTAGTGTGTGTGAGGAAAATGCCCCTTTTGGCAACTAGGAGAACAGACTACAGGATGCAAATTCCCCTTTCTAAACACTGATGATGTCAGCACCCTACAAGTACAGCAGGAGAAGGTATGTGGCATGGACAATGACTGAGTCATATGTGTCCATGCCTCTGACTGACCTGTATGCTTGTGTTATGAGGTGGACCATAGTGCCCCACAGGCATTTCACTGTGACCTTCACCTTGTCCAGCCTGGTGAGCGTGACCATACTGTACTGGACAATAAAGGTAGCTAACCCAACTGTGGCAGGTGTGTTGTCTAGCCGTACAGGCTGTGACTGGCACACAGGATTTGTGTGCTATGTGTTATGTGTGATGTGTTCAGGCATAATGTATGCCTGTGTGCCAGCTGCAGAGGTGTGTGCCACTCAGGCAGGATGCTATTCTAAGGCTCCATGAATGGCCCAGTGTGTTCACATGCTTGTATTGCTGTCAGTGTAGGTCTACATCAGACTGGTATTGTAGTCACTGTAGTATTGCATGCCACCTGACAGGTTATGCCAGTACTGGGTTCAGAGTGCTTAGTCCCCAGTTTGGCTATGTGGTTCCATCTCATACATGTGTTGTACATCCATGTGTAGGGGAGAGGGTTGACTGTGTACATGTGGCAGCTGTGACATTGCCACATGACCCACATATTCCACAACTGTAGCATAGAGGTGACTGACAACTGACCTTTGAACATGCTACCATAGTATTGTGATTGCCATGGTGATTAACAGCACATAGGGCCAATGGGGAACAAGGTACATAGGTTCATAGGTTCATAGTGTCATACTAGGCAATCTGCCCTAGGGCATTTAAGAACCTAGCCAGAATGTGTTTGGCTGTTGCCATCCATTGTAAATATATCTTGCCATGCCCTTTTCTGAGGTTAGTATACTGTGCCTCTGTCTAACAGTGACACAGAAGTGATACCCAGGGTAAACCTACAATGTCCCATCCACTCATCAAGATTCCTCTTGAAGAGAGTCAATGATGGACTCTGCCTAACCTGGACTGGGATTTTATTCCAGAGTGAAGTGAGCCTCTGGGTAATGAATCTGTCCCTCCAGCATGTCCTATTTACTTCAGTGCTGAGGCTCAGGTCTCTCAAGCGTGTATCCCGATGGGATTTGGATATTCTCAGGTGCAGCATGCCCATTAATTCCGGGTTCAACATGGTGTTACACATTAGGCACAGAACACCTCTGAACAGGCGGTATGCCACTGAGTAGAGCTTGGGTTTATTTAACCGGTCAGCATATGGCATCTGTTTGAGCCCTTTGATCCTCTTGGTGAGGTACTTGTGGGGTCTTTCCAGTTGCTGCAGGTGTCTGGTAAGGTACATCCTGACAGGGGGATTGTACTCAATTATGGGCCTGATGAGGGATGAGTAAAGAGGCACAATGTCCTCCCCTGATGTAGATGTGAATCCCTTCATGATGGGGTGGGCTATATACAATGTCTTTCTAACCACTTTGGCCACGTGGTTGTCAAATGAGAGATTGCTATCAACTTGGGTCCCCAGGTCCCTAATTACTTCTTCTGTATGTAATGGAGTACCACCTATGTGGTACTTTGTGGGCACTTTGTTTTTGCCAAAGGGGATGACTATACACACTTTTGCATTCAGCTGGAAGCCATGGCTCTGGCACAAGTTGTCTGTTTCTATGATGCCCCTTTGGAAGATGCTTGTGTCGGCTGGAGAGTCGATTATGGCGGCCAGTTTGCAGTCATCTGCATATTTGGTCATCCACAGTCCTTCCATGTTGGCCTGTACCTCCGATAAATATATACCAAACAAGAGAGGTCCCAGGACTGAGCCTTGTGGGACACCACTCATAACTGGTTTGGAGTCTGGCATGGCTCCAGCAATTCTAACCATGTGGGTTCTGTCTTTGAGCCAGTGTGCAATCCATCTAGTGACATAGTGGCTTATATTTAAGCTGGTGAGCTTCTCTAGAATGCCAGAGTGGGGTATTGATTTGAAGGCTTTTGCGAGGTCCAGGTAGGCTGTGTGAACAACCTTCCCCTCGTCAATGGCCTTGGTGACTGTTTCAAAGAAATCAACCAGGTTTGAGAGGCAGGATCTGCCCTTAACAAAGCCAAACTGGGTATGAACCAGTGTCTGTAGGTCCGCAATATCTATATTTATGTGGTCCATGATGATCCTTTCCATAGCTCTGCAGACCAAGCTAGTGTGGCTTATGGGGTGATAGTGTCCAGGATCCGTTGAGGCACCACCTTTCTGTAGAGGGACCACTGTTGCTGTACGCCACACTTTGGACACATATCCTGTAGTAAGGTTGGGACTGAACAGTAGGTTTATGTTTGGTAGTAGCACGTCTTGGTGGTCATGTAGGACACAGCCCGGGACACTGTCTCGTCCCATTGATGCAGTGTGTATTGCTTTGGAAAGGGCGGCTCTTACCTGAGCATCTGAGATGTCAGGGGGGCAGCACTCTACTGGGATACATATTTGCCCATTCAGTGTGGAGGGGGGTGAGAAGTTTGCACTGAACCTGTCAGCTAGAATGCTGGCAATGTCTGTGGGTTTGGTGTTTCTATTGACATTTTGGACTACCTCTGAGCACATCTGGGAATTACCACCCAAGTTCCTAACATAACTAAAGAAAGCCTTGTGATTATCTTTAGTGTCCTGTGCAATTTCTCTCAAAGCTGGCCTTAGACAATCTTATGAGTGCCTGTAGTTATTTGCTAATACTGACCAGTGATGCCTTCCCTATTTGGGAATTTGCTGTATCATTTAGTAGCTTCCTCCTTCTATTGTGTAGTTTGTTTATGGCTGGGGTCCACCAGACAGGACGTCTGCCTTTGGAGGATTGGGTCTTGGTTTTATTCGGGATCACATGATCCATGCATTCCTGAAGGTGTCCATAGAATGCGTTTATAGAGGAATCTGCGGTCTGGTCTGTAGTTTCCACAGGCCCGGGGGCTTTGAAGGTTTCCACCTCAGTTTTGAGGAGTGTGAATTTGCTTTAGAGAAGTTGTTCACTGTGGTGTTCTGGGCAGGGGTGGGGTCGGGATGTGAATATCCAGTGAGATTAGTTTATGGTCCGATCTTACCAGTGAGGGATACACTTCTGGTCTGGAGCATAGAGTCCCCATGTTGGTGATGATCAGGTCCAGTATGTTTCCCCTTCTTGTGGGAGTGGTAACAAGTTGTTCCATAGCATTTGAGCTCATATATTCTAGGAATCTTTGGCCTAGGGTGTTGGAGCTAGAGTCATGCTCCCAGTCCATGTTTGGGTAGTTGACGTCGCCCAATATAATGGTGTTTGGAGAGACCTTCATATTTCCACGGTTCACAGGATGGCCGAGTGCAGTTCTTGGGTTTGGGAGGGTGGTCTGTAGCAGGCTATAACCTGGAAGGCAGTTTCACCCATTGTTAGTTGCACATGGATAGTCTCTGATGCTTGGTGCTTTGCCACCAACCTGGAGGTGTGGGTATCTTTGATGAATATCAATACTCCCCCTCCATTTGTGGTTCGATCCAAGTTTTGGGGCTGAACAGCATGGTATGAGGTTAAACCTAGTAGTGCTGGTGTGCTCTCAGTAGCCCTGAACCAGGCATCTGTTACTGCACAGATATCGATGTTCTCCATGCCAAGGAGAGTTTCAGGTGCATGCATCTTGAGGTTTAGACTTCTGGCATTGGGTAGCATTACTCTTAGTTTCTTATCCCTTGTGATACCAATGAAGGTGGGTTTGTCATTTGAGCCTTGCCTAACATAGGCACTATGGGGGTAGGAAGAGCCTTTGCCAATATCTGAAAGCCCAGGGGTGACAGGTGCAGGCCGCCCCTAGTGAAGCAGGTAGTTCAACAGAAGATGAACATATGAAGGTGTAGTGCCTGTGATTAATTAGCAGTAGCATATATGACTGCTCATGTGGACACATGCCAGGTAAGTCATATGCACTGTGTCACAGGCAACGTGCATGTAAACAGGACAAACAGTGACATTCTATCAAGTGAGACATGGACATACATATAGTAAGCTATGCAGATGGCACTAGGAGTCCACAGAAGCTCTATAACTATGCATTACAGGTGGGATCACTATTCCAGGGTAATTGCAAGCAAACATGCATGCAAACAAAGCTACAGTAAACAGGGCTGCATGTAGTCCATTGTTCAACAAACAAGCTGTACCACTTCCACTAGGAAACACTGCAAATATGGAGGCACTATGCACATGTACATGGAAATACACAGGTCAGATGGCTAGGGTCCAGTCTCAGCGCATACAAGTGTACAGACCATGTACTGTCAGGATGTACAATAACTGGATGGAAACCCATGTGCTCATACCTGCAGAAATACACATGTCAAATAACAGACACTGAGCCTTCACTCAGTGGTTCCATACTTAGTAGGATGTATGCTACCTGGTCTGCCACCACAGTATCCCTGACATATATGGGGACTCTCCCTCCTGTGACAGTTAGTTTTGTGTGTTGGGGCTGTCTAGCATGGTATGAGATGTGAGCTTGCAGTGCTAGGGTGCTCCTGTGTGTCCTGTACCAGTCGTGTAGTACTGCACACATATCAACATCCTCAAACATCCGCATTGCAGAGTCCAGTGTGGGCAACATGCCACTTGCAGTTTACATGTCCATCATTGCGTATTACTACATTCATTACCTTATCCCCTGCGGTACCTATGTATGTAGCCTTCTGTTGACATCATTACCACCAGTATGCCAACATGTGCAGATGATACACTATGGTACTTACCATGAGTGTAGACAACAGTACATGACAATCACCCTTACTGCATCAGGCATGCTGTGATATACCCACAATTAATTCAGCACACAGTACTGTTAACAACATGATACTATTACTACACGTCTATGTGGTCACCCTGTGCATCAGCAACATGTTAACCTGTACCTGCACAGTTGGTACAGATTGCAGGAGGTGGCACAGTTTCATCATATGCACAGGGTGTGAACTTGGTATGCCTGAGTCAGCCACCGATACCACCGATTGACATGTATGTGTATGTGTGTTGGTGAGGGACAGCAGCAGAAGGTGGGGCAATGCTGATGCAGTGTGTGCATGTATGCGGTAGCCCTAGGTGTTGTCAATTCGCATGTGTGTATGGATGCACACAGTTCCACCTCATGGCTGCCATATACTGGTGTTTGTGGACAGCCACAGACTGTACCTGCCAGGTCATACAGATCAGTGTCTCTGGCCAAGGACACGGTACCTGTGCCTTGCAGGGGTGCTACGGACCGTATCCAGTACCAACCCAGACTGGGTACTGTCATCAGAAGCAGGTGTTCATTGACTGGACACAGATCCCTGTCGGGCCTGGCCAGAGCCACGTGCACGTGGTCTCCTGGGGCGGTCTGATGACAGCACAGACCCAGCATTGCTGGGGCTGCTGCTGGCACTACGGGGGCGGCTGCGGCCCTGTTGTCATCCGCGATGACTGCCAGCTGCTGCTGTTGCTGGCATACAGCCACGTTGATGCCTCAACCATCTACTATCACCCTGGCTCATGGACATGTAGTTGTGGAACCGGTCTAATATGTCCCCACAATGTCTGTCTATGACATCGGTGAAATCACGGATGGCAGCTGCAATGTCACGCATACTGTCAGTCATGGCTGTGCGACATGCTGTCAGCTCCCTCAGACCCTGTCTGGTGTACCATTCCATACGTGACTGTGCCTGCATGACAGCCAGAAACATAGCTGAGGTTGTAAGACCTCTGTGGGCATGTCTGACAGGGGCAGTACACCCACGGATGCTCCCACGAGAACCCCTGGACATCTGTCTGTGTGGTACCATCTCTGGGCCATGCCCATGGCTGCTGTGTGGGAAGGCATGTGCCACAGATACCACATTACCCTGGTCAATGCCCACTGTATGCTGTCCATCACCTAGGGACATTGGTGACAAAGGGTGTATTGGCAGGATAACTGTGCACATTGATGGGGTCGACAGCTGTGTACTGTCAATCGGTTGACCAATGGCGGACCCTGGCATACCTTCCTGTGCCATTACACAGATGTCATCATTATCAGTACCCATGGCACCTGATTCAGGTTCCCTGCTACATGACACCAGAGCAGCACCAAAACCTGTGGGAGGGAAACAGGAAACACAGTTTGCAATGTCTACACATTACCAGTGATGCACACATGCACACATGCGCACATGCACACATGCACACATGCACAGGTGCGCACATGCACACATGCGTACGTGTACAGGTGCACACATGCACGCATGCACACATGCACAGGTGCCCACATGCACACATGCACACATGCACACATGCACACATGCACACATGCGCACATGCACACATGCACACATGCGCACATGCACACATGCACAGGTGCACACATGCACACATGCACACGTACACATGCACACAGTTTCACACAATTGTACAGTACTCAGTATGCGTGATATCAACACACAGACAAAGACACACCTACATGCATATAAAGAGCACTACTAAGTAGCCTAATATTACTATTACTATCAAGACTATTACAGGTATTGTTAATACACACTCACCAGCATGGATAGGCTGCATTGCTGTTACACCGGAGGGACCTGCAGACGTGAAGAAACTAATGTTAGTGGGCACAACTGTGCTATTGTTACTGAGTATGATACAGGTCAGTAGTACAACAGTCGCCTTTCACAGGTCAGCTGCTAATATTGAGGATATCACACTTGCACATTAAATACTATGGTGACAGCTACAAACCAAGGACACACCTCACACATGCATTAACTACCAGTGTACACAACAGTCAACTGTACATATGGCATATTACCAGCACGTTCACTGTCTTGCTGCTGCATGGCTCCAGCCTCCATCATAATGCATGTCTGCTGCTGTTGTTGCTGGCGGACTGGAGCCACTACACTCATGAGTAGTCCCTCCAGTCTGGTGAGTGGGGGATGTGTAGCCACCCCACCACATGTGGCGACCTGTTGCCTGTGGATATCCGACGCACGCTGATGGACATTTCTGATTAAATCACTGCGGTGATGTTGTACCTGCTCATATGTCCTATTATGCATGCCTATGTCATTTACTCGACCAGCTCTTGCCACAGTGCAGCCCTCTCCTTCTGATTCTGGCTGGTGTGGGAAAAGAGTATTGCATAATCCCGCACCAGGCTCTGGTGTATCTCCTCATCCTCAGCTGTGGAGTAAGTGGGATTCCGCGGGTGAGCCATGTACCTGAAAAAGAAAATAACCTGATATCAGCAATATATGTCAGCAGAATTTGGCACACATACGACACATGCTACTCGACTGTTATGATACAACATATCACACATATATAGCATCTGTCTGTCTATTGGTGGATACACATGTAAATGGCCAGGTATCACTGCTCAGCCAGCAACTGTGCAACAGTACCTGGCACACTCCATACGACATACTGTCAAACCCCAGCAGTCAGAACACTGATTCAGTTCAAGAGCACCTCCTCACTCTGGGGGTTTGTATCTAGGTACTGTATGGCCTACATCATCAACTACTGTGAGCTGACCACGCACTAATTGCCCTGGATATACATATCCCACCTCCACCACCAGCACAAACGACAATAGTGAATAACATTGCAGATGCAAACTTTACACTTTGTAACAGTGACATGGTATCCTTTCAGCCCACTGGGCCAGTGGCAGATACAACCCACAATGCTGACCCCTACACAAATGCTTTCTACAGACATCTCCGAGAATGCATGGATCATGCAATCCCATATATGACCAAGACACTCTCCACAAAGGGACAGCATCTTGTCTAGTGGACCCCAGCCATAGACAGATTGTATTACAGAAGATGGAAGCTACTGCAAGACAGAGCATAATTCCATAAAGGGAGGGCATGTCTGAGCAGCACTAGTAAGGATCTATTTTCCATCATACAAACATCCTTGGGCAACTTTGTGAGGGAAATCAAGAGGGATACTACAGATAACCAGAAGGCCTTCTTCAGTTATGTTAGCAACCTGGTCAGAATCCATCCTCTATGCCCATAGTTAGTACACAACAACAAATATTTCACTGACACCACAGATATTGACAACATTGTGGCAGACAGGTTCAGTGCAGGTGTCACCCCTCCCTCTCCCCCAAAATAAGACATAGTTATCCCAGCTGACTGTAACCTCCCTGTCATCACAGATGTCCAGGTGAGAGCCGCCCTCAGGAAAGCAGAATACACAACATGGCTGGGACCTGATGTTATTCCCCAGTTGCATGCTACATAAACTCTGACAGGACCTAAACACACATATAGAAGTGCTATGTAACACTAGCCTGACTACAGGATATGTACCTGTACACTGGCGCACAGCAGCAGTGGTTCCACTCCACGAAGGAGGCACCTCAACATACCAATACAATACAACACAATACTTTATATTACAATACAATACTATACAATATGCTATTGCCACTGGGACATCAGCAGCATACTGTTCTGCTACCTTGACCATTGTGACACATGTGGTGTGATGGTACCTGCTGCTGTCACACAGTTACACAGGGTGACTCATATGGCATATTACCTATCTGACTAACATTCAGCAGGGGTATGTGTGACATGTACTCATGGGGAGTCTTGCTTCTTAATACTGTGTGGTTTATTGCAGGGTATGTCTTATCTGTGGGTAGGAACTTTTACCTCCACATGTGCTCTCTACTGCAGTGGCATGGATGACACACAGCAGTCATTTAGGTTGTGGATGGTATGAGGTGTTACTATGGTTGTTGGACATCTGTCATGGGTGTGACTTACATATGTAAATCCGGGATTGGTAACCTCTATGTGGGTAGTATATGTGTACTTTGTGGTGTTGTCAGTCACTATGCATTGGTAATGTGTTTGAGTGCATTGTCACAGTGTTGCACATGTCACTGTGTCCTTCTCCATATCTGTAGCTGTCATGTGAGGTCCATACCATGGTATCAATTATGTGGTGTGGAGAGGTACACCGACCTACATGTCCATAGCTGACACACCATGTCTGCTGACACATACCATGTGCAGGTATTCCAGGAATAGTGTGCCACTGTGAATATCATTGGGGCCACTATTCTACACATTTATGACCCTGTTCACCCCTGACACATGCAGTGGTGGGCAGCCAATCACATATTCGGTGGTTACTGGTGTAGGTGATTTGAAATGTGGTATGGTACTCCGGCTTTGACACTGGTGTTCACTCCATGCCTTTGTCACCAGGCACCTGTTGCAATACATCTGTACACATGTGCCTCACTCAGAATTTATATACATCTCTCTCTCTCTCTCTCCATATATATATATATATATATATATATATATATATATATATGTGTGTGTGTGTATAGATATATCTATATGTATATATATGTCTGTATACATATACACATATATATATTGATGTACATATATTGCTATAGATGTGGAGGGGGGGCACAGAGGGGGTGAGAGTGACAGAGGGGGTGGGACAGGGTGTGTTGAGGTCGTCATATACAGTCATACCTGTAGATAGTCAGATGAGGTTGTCATATACAGTCATACCTGTAGATAGTCAGATCAGTCTGTCTATGTATATGTATCTACATATATCTATATCTGTATGTGTGTATTACATATATATGCTTGTACATATTCTATCTATCTACATCTGTCTATGTATTCTTACATCTCTCTCTATGTATGTATACATATATGCATATTATATATATATATATATATATATATATATATATATATATATATATATATATATATACATACATACATACATACATATATATATATTTTGACATACATACGTATCCATATGATAGACAGGTATATCAACATGTTTGTCTACCATACTGTATACACACACTAATATACTGCTAAACATACATAACTGTGAAACCTACTTTGTACATTGCACTACAACCTACAGTCAACCTACATTGATATGTGCACATAGATGCTCTCACATACAAATGTATGTACAGCCTTCACTGATAGTTGCTGTATGTCCCCTGCCCTTTACACATCTTCATATACATATGGATACAGACCAATGACACATATGGAGGGTTCACAGTATGTAGACCTTTATAGTATTGCTTTACATTACCTGTGTTTGTCACAGCTGCTTGTGTTGCCCTCTGGTTTTCTGTCCTGCTGCTCCACTTCCCAGTTGTCAGCTTTCAGGTGGCTGTTGCTGAACAGTTTTGTTTGTGTCTGCTTAATTTCAATTTTCTCTGTCTCTGTCTCTGTCTCTCTCTCTCTCTCTCTCTCTCTCTCTGTCTGTCTGTCTGTCTCACATCCTCCTCAGGGTGCAATGAAAGTATTGCATGTGTGGACTGGGAGTACAGCATACTTTTGTAGGTATCTGCATATGCCCATGTGATGGCCTCTGCACCAATTGTTAGCCAGCATTTGCTAATTGCATGCAGCCAGTTGTGTACTGATTGCAGTTCTCACTGTGATTTCAGAACAGTGCTATAAAAAGGTATGTGAGATAGGCATAGCCCTTTCAGATTTTAAGGGCAGGGACCATGCTGGTATGCTGTGGACTATGTTCTGTGAGTGTAAAGGTTGGTATCTCTGTCATATTTCCAGCTGTGTTGTAGATTAACATTCCTCCATTTATTTCTCCAGTTTCCTGTACTAACTGTGTATGTACACTGACACCTACAACTACTACTACTACTGTTAATGTGTGTGTGTGCTTTCCTTTCACTTTTGCTTGCACTTTGTTGCTAAGGCTTCAATATTTGCCCTTTACAGTCACTACTTGTATGACTGCTAGGTGTCCTGACTGTAGTGTGCTGCTGTAGCTTTCCTATTTTCCATGTACATTCACACCTTGGAATGCTTGCTGTATATGCTAGGGTGTTACAGCATGCAGTGTGGTCTGGCCATGGTGTGGGCCTTGACATCTATTAGGGTATTTGAGTATGCTGCTGAGCAGGCCCCAGAGACTCTCAGGTTCATCTGTTATCTGCCTCATGGAATGGTACATATCAGTGGGGTACACCCATTAAATTGTCTGGTATGCTGCAGTTGTGACTGAGGGTTAGCATGAGCATATGTATTACTACACTTATTCTGCCATGCAAGTGGTGAATACTTTCAGGACTCCATAGTTACCATTGCATGTGTTGTTACACCTTTCTGCCTACTGTTTGTACATTTCACATGGAGTCTGTGGGGCATCCCTGTAAGTCATTCACTGTTGCTATGTCTAGGCTCTTAGCTATTCAAATATGGTGGTGTCAGACCTCTCATGTGTACAAATATTTGCAGGTTGTCCACATTTCTGCCTCATATTTTGGTCAATATCTCATGCACAGCTTTTTCTGGCAAACCACTCTGGGCTCAAGTCAGAATGTAGTGACAAACATTCAAGTTTCAGACTTCATACCCTTCCAAACATCCCACAAAATGCAAACCCTGTTACTCTCTGAACTGTCTGCATTTGTTGTAACATTATTTGTAATGTGTCCCTGGTTTTGGGTCTTTGCTCCACATATTTTATTACTTGGTCCAGATGTGTTCCTGTAAGAGGTTGTGGGGTATGGGCAGTGATTATCCTGCTGTGAGTATGTGTGTGGCTTGCAAGGTGCTACAGTGACATTATTACCTACTAACTACCAACTAGCAGGGCTGTTTCTGTTCACACACTACTATTATGGAAATCCACTAGTTTTGACAGTAATTCTAAATGACATGCTTTGTGTACTACACATCCTATATTCCCTTGACATTCATTCCTACTATTACATGATATATTTATTTTAGCACAATGTTCTTGTATAAGAGGCATGGCTTAGTGGTAAGTCATGCAGACTACTGTTTCCAAGGTCCTGGGTTCGGGACTGCCACTGGGATTTTATTTTGCTTCTGAACTGACAATAGGACCTGTCAATCAAAGTGACTAAGGCACGTTTAAGCAGTTGTAACCGGGTTAGCGCTGGTTTGCGCAGAGCTCACGCATGCACACTGGCATTTAGCTCTGCGCACACATGCGCACACCCGCTTACAACTGCTTAAATGTGTTCACTCTTGCGCACACCCGCGCTATTTTCTTTGATAGAAATGAAAATGGGGAGACAGGAAAGTGGTGAAAAAGGGGTCACAAAGAGGGTAAGACAGTAGGGAAATAAGCTTGGGTTTTGCAGGAGGGATGTAGGTAAGGCCCATAGCTGCCCATTCCTTCATCAGCAACAGCTGTGCATATGTTTGTAATTTGGTGTGACATTTGATACCTTCCACCCCTGAGAGAGGTGTAAGGACAACAGTAATACTTGTTGTACAGCCAGTTGTAATTGATAGTTTCCATGTCTGGTAGACATATGTGCGGAATGGGCAGCTATGTATGGGGCATAATTTTTTTGTGGGTACAGAGTGCACTTTTTTTTTTTCAGGTGAGAGTGGTATGTCAGGTGAGGGAAGTCGGTATAGCTGCGGAGGTAGGCTGGGTAGATCAACAGACAAGACAAACAAGACGCATACAGGGGCGGTGTATGACACGTGTGGGGGGGGTTACACAATTGACGGGGACGGAGGTTTGGATATCCAGAGCCCATGAGCCCACAGATGGCAACAGTGGAACTGATATCCCCACCCATGGGCAGTTGCCACTGTTCCTTCACCGCCCAGGATGGGGCTGTGCTGGGGGCTGTGTAGGCCGGGCAACAGGCATGCCCTTAAGTTGTGCCACCTGTGCCTCAAGCTGGCGTAGGGGCTCGAGAACAGAGTCCCGGATCTCCCTACGCACCACAGTCCGGACGCTACAAAGGGTGAGTGGTGGTTCTCCTCCGGCCACGCTTGCAGAGGGGGGACGAGCCCCATCCCCTGCAGCACTTCCACCCACAGGTGGCACAGGGCCACC
The DNA here is from genome assembly GCF_019279795.1 of Protopterus annectens. Taxonomy (NCBI): domain Eukaryota; kingdom Metazoa; phylum Chordata; order Ceratodontiformes; family Protopteridae; genus Protopterus; species Protopterus annectens. Next base: position 1,735,605,899 of record NC_056731.1, on the reverse strand, counting down.
GGAGGAGGGTCCAGACTGGGCACTAGTGCCAGGTGCACTCGCCAGCTGAGGTGGAAGATGTGGGTCCGCTGGAACCTGCCTTCCCTGTCGTCCTATGTTTTGCATTATGTCATGACAGTTTGGGTTAGTAACATACAATACCATTTGCAATTAGTTGTAACAGCATGCATTAGTATTCCCATTAACCAAGCACCCAGATGTTCACACCATTGAACAGCGAGCATAACACATGCATAATATGAGCAGCAATACACAGTCCAACAACATGCAGGGTTGATTGATGGCAACAGACCATCAGGTTTGGATGTATGAAAAGGGCAGATGCATCAACGGACATGCAAATATTTAGGACCCATCAGGACAAATGTCCAGGGGTGTTAATTGTGATTGCACATACCATTTTCACGTGGAATGGATTATATGTGGTTATATGGTGGGGTGAAGAAAATATTATTAACACCTTCGAATACCAATACGTATGCTGTACATTTTTAATAGCTACAGATATATGCACACTACTGTTCTAACTACAGTTTCCTATATGATAACTACTTCACTTTGGTGAAAGGACTGTTACTGCTACATCAATATACATTTTATTGTTATTCATACACGTTCATATCTGGCTTTGTTCAGCTACATCATCCTGCTACATTTGCTTTATATAGCTATAGACAACTGTGGATGTTTGATATTTCAGACAATCATACTATCTGCATATTGCAGACTGAGAGCAACATATCCAGATTTTGGGGTACACATTCCAGCTGCAGCAACACTTTGGACACATTTCACAGTTTGGTTCTACTTGTCACATTCATTTCATTCTGTACTGACTGCAGTATACTTTATACAAGGGTTATTGCTACTTTATTGGTGGATTCATAACTCTTTCTCACACCCTCTCACTTGTTTTCACTTTACTATTCAGGATGGTACTTACTTCTAGGCTTTATTTACATGTTTACCTGTAGTTATTACAATCCTTTCCAGCAGTCTTACTTCTGTCATGTTTCAGTATTTCAACAGGGATATATTTCACACATGTGAGTTGCTCATCTTCTGCAGCTGTACTTTTCAGCCTGCTGCAGGTTGTGCACTATGATATTATAGGTGGGGCATCTTTATTTCAGAATTTATTTCAGACATTTTCATTTTTCTGTTTGGATTTCAGACTGCAACACACTTTTGTAATCAAGCAATACTTGCAAACACTTTTACACTGTTACTTGCACATTTTATTACTTTTAGTGACTACACTGGACTCTTTTGCTAACTGTCATACTTTTATATTTCTTTACAGTTACTGGGAGTGGATTACTGACCTGCCTGGTGGCGCAACCGCACCAGCCTATCACAATAGGCTCGTCGGTTCGCAGAACGGACACCTGCAGCTGTAAAATAAATGAAGTAATATTGGAATACACATCTCCATAATATCAGCTAATTTAATTTCTTACATACATAATTAAATGTAACTTACTCAGTAGTGGGGCGTTGGGCATTTGCCGGGCCTCCTGGATCCAAAGGTTCAATTGGTCCTGCTTGCGTCTCTTCAGGTCCGCATGGTGGTGACGGACCTGCTCACCAGTCCTTGGAATCCCTGTGGCACTGGTGAGATCATGAGCCAACCGGTCCCATGCCTCAGCCCTATATGCTCCCCACAGGACCTGGCCCTGCATGAGTTGGGCCTCATGATTGTGGACTAGGAGCCAGACCATGTACCTGGACTCCTCAATGCCCCACCTCTGTGCACGAAAGCAACTACCCTCACCTATACCTGACATTCTGGCTGCAAGTCAGTTCTACAATCGTTTATGCTGTGTATTCCTGCCTATGGGGCTTATATATGCCGTTTTTCCCGCACTTATCTGTGATTGGCCATTTTGGAATTGTATCCACTTCACAAAACCTGCTTTGTCATGCTCCACTTTCTATTCATTCCTATATATTTGCTATTACTGCATTTCTGAGTACAGCTGTCAGAGCTTAGTGGTTCAGTACCTTGACTATGGTGCATGGTATCCTGGGTTCGAACCTGGCCATTGCTTTTTATATTTTATGACTGTCTAGACAGGCTAGGGGGTGTGTCTGTGTAAAGGCAGTTTTGTTACAGCTTGCTCAATGTTGCCCACTGGTTAACTTGTTTGCACGGTGCGCAGCTCCGCAAAACGGGGTGCGCTGGCTTATGCCTCATTTGGCTGTCAGCACACATAGTACGCTCAGCTCAGCAAGGGGCACACAGTTTGAGCATGTTAAATCACTGCTCAGCTACGGGCACTCATTTTGCACCTGTGAAACCACTGCTCACCTACGGGCAGATGCACTCACCTTGTTAAACTGTAGCTCAGCTACAGGCACATCTGGCATTTTTTTATTGTTTTGTTACCTCACATTTCTTCAAAATAAATGGACTATTTCATTACATTTTACATAAAATGTGATTTTATATGTGTACATATTTGTCAGGGACTTGTTTCATGCTTATTTTGCTAAAAATAAAAGGTGGAGGTGTGGGGGCTCGAACCATGAATGCCTGCTCTTCAGCTGGCATCTCTACCGCTACGCTATTTCTTCTTGGCTTACTTTGCATATTTAGTTCTTATATGCTTTCCCACTGACTGCTAACTGTAGCTGCGCTACGGGCACTCCCGCGCAAATGAGCGCACTCACGGTTAAACATTTTTACAATTGAAAAAAAAATATATAACATATGTTTATTTATATATTTTCTGTTCATAGTCTGTGGGGGCATGTGTTGTGTTTTGTTTATTCACATTTCCCTGGACTCTGTCGTGGGTGTTTACTTTGGGCACTTTTACTCTTTTGGGGGCGTGTCCGCTTGCAGGGCTCGGCCTACGGACAAGCCCCCTACTGTCTTACATGGACCGTGTTAGACTTAGGTGTGATTCAGCATCCTCTCATGAATATGCAGAGCATGCTGACATCACTCAGTTTAACTGCAGCCTCCGTGTAAGAGTTATAACTCTTACATGGAGGCTTCGTGAATCCTCACGTATGTCTCTGAATCAAACACTGCTGTGTCATACCTGATCATAATAGTGCTCTCCTTTGCAGCCTATGTATCAAATCAGAAAAAGACACTCCCCCCACACACATGCACCCTTTACCAGACAGTACCACAGACACTCCTACATCCACTTAAAAACAAGTAACCCGCACTCAGTTACTCACAATAATGGAAGAATTCACTCATACACCTGCAGAGATGATCCAAAACACACACACACACACACACACACACACACACACACACACACACACACACACACACACACACACACACACACACACACACATACACACACACACACAACATGCCCCTACAGACATACACTCACTCAAGTCCACACACTGACACCCCCCACCGCCATGTCCTTGCTAGACTTAACTTGCATTGTGAGAAGTCCCATATGCGTAAAAGGGTGAGCATAGTCTTTGTACATTGTTCATTTTTATCTCCTAGAGTAAAATTTCAACTGGTCAAATGATTCTATAAATTGCTTGGCCAAGCAAACTCTGATCTATAGACATTTCTGGGGGAGACCACATAGCTAATTAGATTAGCCAGTCCTCTAGCATCCCATACTAACATGCAGCTTCAGCCACAAAAAATCACTCTCTGTGATGAGGTCCCCAACATGAAAAATCCTCAAAGGTAGTGTAATCTGTGAATCACAAAGGCTTAGTACAATGTGAAAACCTTCCAATATACCAATATATAATTCCTACATCAAGCTAAGCTTTTCTGAATTCCAAGTCTCTTGATTGCCCATGATGTCTTCTTCTGGTGGCAGGAGACTCTTCAGTCTAATGTGCTATGAGCATTTTTTTAGTTCATCTAAGCCCCTGTAGAACATTGGTACAGGAGAAGCTAGCATTGAGCATAAGAAAATTTTCAGTCATAGAGCTTTTAGGAGAAAATCATAGTAAAATCTCACTGATAAAATGAAACTCTGGCTGCTGTCTTTCCCAGTGTAAGAATTTTAGTGAACTTCAGTAAGGGCAGATGAGCACTGTGCTAAGTGAAATTAGATCAGTTAAACAACTCAAAGAATTTAAATCAGCCACCAAAGACTACCTAAAAAGTTGCGAGTCTTGTCACTGTATTTATCCTTTATAAAGTGTCTTCCTCTCCTACGTAGCTTACTGTCAGCCATCATTGGTTTAATTTCTGTTATGCGCTAGCTCTCTTAGTCATTGGCTCTAGGAAATTACCTGTCACTCAATCTTAAAAATATTTCTAGTTATACGCTACCTGTATGATCGTCACTGACTGTAACTACCTTGGCTGTACTTACAAACTTTGCATACTGTTTCTGAACATATCCTAAGTTAAATGTCAACTTAAACTCTGTAAATAATTGTATGCATTTACTGTTCTAACTAGAAAATGTTAATGCGTTGTTTAGAATACTATTTTCATTTAAAATGTCATTGTAATTTGTAGAGCATTTCTTCCCAGGCCTCTCTGAAAAAGGGCTATCAGCTCAGCTGGACAAACCCAGTCAACAAATGTAAAAACGTTAAATAATAGATAAACAAATAAATACATACGTAACTCAGTCACAATGGTCTGAATTTATTACAGACTGAGGTGTGTGTGCGTGTGTGTGTGTGTGTGTGTGTGTGTGTGTGTGTGTGTGTGTGTGTGTGTGTGTGTGTGCGCACGAGTGTGGGGAGATACCTGCCGGGGGGGGTGTATGAGGGCACGCAATAGCCTAGGTTCACCCTTTATAGTAGATCCCATGCCCATGATTGATGCATATATCTATATATATATATATATATATATATATATATATATATATATATATATATATATGGGTCTACTGCTTTAGACCCTGCACTTCAGCGAAAGTCCACTTAAATGAAAGTGCACTTTTGCTAAAGTCTAGTTCACTGGGCTACCCAAAAAACAAAACACTAAAACATGTTTTTGCAGGGCGGGAAAGTGCCCTGTGCCCCCCACACCCCACTACATAAATATACCAACTCTGAGATCGCACTACAGCGGGTAAAAGGGAATATTCCCATTCCGCACTGTAGTGTGACTGCCAAAGTCAATGTTCGAAGTTTCACTTCTTTGAACAAGTGGAATCAGTGAAGTGGGGTTCGAAGTAGTGAAACTTTGAACATATTGATGGATCCCATATATATATATATATATATATATATATATATATATATATATATATATATACATATGTCTCAGAGAACACTTTTCCAACCACTGGCTCTGTCCTTGCTTCAACCTAGACTAGTGATTCTATATTTTCCTTTCCTGCCCCTGATGGTGTCTCCAGCATATTACTGCCTGGCTAATTTTGGCAGCCTATTCATCTTATATCATCTACTGTGCATATAGTTTTCACCCAGTGCTTGCTCCAGAGTAACTTATACCTGACTCTATCTATACTGCAATGATGATGCCTATATTGTACTAGCAATGCCAGCCAAATGTTTTTCTTATTACTGTCTTATTCTTTTGTACTATTTGTTTTATTATATTCTCTCAGTTTAGCTGTAAATCATTGCTTTGTTTGGAGCTTTTCTCCCTGGGACTCCATTGAAAATGGGCTTCCAGCCCAGCTGAATAATCTGTGGTGGTGCAGCGGTTAGCATTGCTGCCTCACAGCAAGAGGATCTCTGGTTTGATCCTCAGCTGGGGTGCCTTCTGTCTGGAGTCTGCATGTCCTCCCTGTGGTCATGTGGGTTTGCTCTGGTTTCCTCCCCAAGACATACTGTAGGTGGACTGGACACTCTAAATTGGCCCTAGGTGTGAGTGCATGCATGTGTGTACCTTCTGTGGAAGGTTGGGTGCTGGTCTGGCAACTCGACACTGTAAAACTCCACTGCCAATCTTGAGCAGACAGGTAATCCACTGTGGCGGCCCCCAACCAGGAAAAAGCAGATATATATTTTGCATACAGCACGGTTTTTGATACCAAGAGTTTTAAACTAGCAATAAATAAACCTAAAACACCCAAAGGATGGAATTATATGTAATGAGCTATCAGTTAATCAATAAAGACGAATGTCTTAGTGGCTAATACTAATCCAATAAAAGCATATTATACAACTTTAAACAGTCAGCAAAAAGGAATGTCTTAAAAATGATGTAATTAGTGGTTTCGCATTTCTGCTTAATCAGATCTCCTTTGTTTTATGTAGCCTTATGAGTGCTGTTAAAATTAATTGGGAAAGGGACATGCTATATGGAACATGATATGAGTCTGTTTTAAGCTGGTATTGGTTGAGATCATAGGACTTAGTTGTGTGGGGGGTTCTTTATGAGGGTTATGTATGTGAAATAAAAACTAGCGATGAGAAGTTGAATGTAAGGATTAGGAAGATCTTGTGACACCTTCTTGGAGGCGTGGGGACAGGGGATGGTAAAAAACACAAAACTTTAGCTGATTTGCCTTACCACATGGTTGTTCTGTTATGAAGGTCCTAGCTGTGCTAGTGAACCCAGATAAGGGAATGTAAAAACAACTGACTGACAAGTGCTTGAATCACAGCTGCTACAGCTCTGCTTTATCAGATTTGCCTTGTTGTACCCTTCTGTGTACGAAGAAAAATCATTTACTAAAGGGGATGGGCAAGTTCACAGAACTACTGTAGATGGCACCATATCAAAAAGTTCCCTTTTACCTAATGAACTCAATAAGCAATAAGAGGGGACTAATTCTAGCAGGGAGGTAGAGATGCTAAGTAGTAAGCTTAGAGATGTGAAGAAGATGGGGTGGGGGGGTAAGACCAAAGCTAACGTTCCACCAATTTTCTACTTATACATTCATACCATATTCAGCTTTAATCTTAAGGATAAGTTTATAAGTTAAAAGGGGCCCACCATCCACTGCAGCACTGTATAGTTGCCAACCCCCTTAAATCAAGTTTTTTACTCCATACTCAGAAGGTTACAGTAAGGCAGATCTGTAGCAACATTGATTCATTTAGTGTCATCCACAGCGACACTGTGTTTTCACTGCTCGGATTCAATACCCATAGCTTCTGTAATCCCTCTCCAATTTAGAAGCTTTAGTACTCTGTCTTCCCTGTATCACACCCACTTCCTTGCAGTATGATCACTTGTAAACAACTAATGCCCATCATTTAGCTACTTATACATTCATACTGCATTTGGCTTAAATCTTAAGGATGAGTGCATGAGGTAAAAGAACATTTTTTGCATGGTGCCATCCTCAGCAGCATTGTGTTCTCTCCAATCTCCTTTAGTAAAAGATTTTTCTCTGTACACAGAAGGGTACAAAAAGGAAGTTCTGATAAAGCAGCGTTGTAGCTGTGATGACTCAAACACTTGCCAGCCAGTTGTTTTTACATTCCCTTGTCTGGTTTCACTAGCACAGCTAGGACATTCATAACAAAATAACCATGTGGCAAAGCAAACCAGCTAAAGTGTTGTGTTTTTTTCCCCCACAACTGTCCTACTCTTCTTTCACAAGCTATTCCTACAGCTTACATTCAAATTCTCTCTTTGTGAATTTTTTATTTCAGATATATAACCTTTGCAAAGAACCCCACAGCTAAGTCCCATGCTCTCAATCAGTACCAGTTTACAACAGACTCATATTGCATCCAATATATATGTCCCTTGATATCCCTTTCCGAGTTAATTTTAACAGCACTCATAAGTCAATATAAAACAAAGAACAAGGACGATATGATGAAAAAAAAATTCAAAACCTCTGATTAAACCATTATTAAGAAATTCCTTTTTGTTGGTTGTTTAAGGTCATTTTAATACGCCTTTGTATAATACGCTTTTATCGGATTGGTACTAGCCAATAATAAATTACTCTTTATTCACTAATTGATGGTTGATTAGATACGTTTCCATTCTTTGGGAATTTTATGTTTATTCATTGTTAGTTTAAAACTCTTGGTGCCAAAAAATGTACTGTATTGCAAAAAATAAAAATGATATCACTCATGGATGGGGGATCCAGTGTAAAGGGCTAGTCCTTGGGCTATCACATACCCTCTGAAGTGTGCTTCAGGCAGATCCCTCCCCAAAGGCACCCCCTCCAACTGATAATAAATTCAGATCACTTAACACAGTGCCTATCTACCTTGTGCTGAAGTTCAATAAAATTCTTATGACTGGAAAGGCAGCGTCCAGAGTTTTATTTTATCCGTTAGATTTGAATGTGATTTTGTCCTAAAACTCTACGACTGAGATTTTTGTTATGCCCAGTGATAGCTTCTCCTCTACTAAGGCTCTGTGGGCCTTAGACAAACTAAAAGAATTCTCAAAGCACATCAGACCTGGAACTCTCCAGCCATCCAAAGAACATATCGTTGACGATCAGGAGACGTTAAGGTTTGAAACAAGCAGGATTAACTCCTATTACTCATTTCAGGTTAACAGGGTCTTTTTATTCTTGTATTTTGAAAATAGTGAATAATCCTACTGAGACATTTAGTGCATGAAACATAATCAGTCATGGAACATAGTACATCAACCCACATCTGTATATGGAAGTAACCTTCACCGTCAGTGACTGTATACACCATAGGTGTAACAGAACAGAGTAATCAATGAAATGGGTGACTGGTTTTAGTTGTCTGATTTTTTAACAAACTGTGAATATTATCAAAAGTGCATCCAGGAAATAATTTAAGCAATGCTATATTTACCCATTTCCACTGTGGAATATAGGATATTAGTGATACATTAAAGAGTTTGAGTGTATCACATGAAAAGGAGAGGGTCTATATTATATCCTCGAACGCTTAAAAAAGCAAACACTGATTGATCAAACTCATTTTCATGAAACTGCAAAATATCGAAGCAGCAGAAACTCTAATTTTTTCCTAGGGAAAGAATTCGGTTGTCCGTTTCTGTTGCTTCGGTATTTTCAGTGTTATGGTGGAAAGTTACTGGTCAGATTCAGGTAAGTGTGTGATTGTGTGGATGTGAGTGTTAGGGTGATTTAGGTGAGTTAGGGTTAGGGCTCGGGTTAGGTGTATGTGCGATTGAGTGGACATGAGGGTTAGGGTGGATTTAAGTGAGTTAGGTTTAGGGAGCGGGTGAGGTGAGTGTGCGATAGTGACAGACCTTAGGGTTAGGGTTTGGGTTAAGGTAAGTGGGTAGTTAGTGGTGTGTGCATAGTTTAGTGTAGGGTTAGGTATCAGATTTTAGGTGTATGTGTGTGGATTTCTGTTTGTTTGGTGTGCTTGTATTGTGTGTATGTGTTTTGGATCAGCGATTTTTTTCCTGGGAAAAAAATCGCTGATCTGACAGTTCGAGATTGTAAGCTTTCGCTTAAATTAGGTCGATCAATCAGCGTTTTCCTCACTCTTCCAGCCACACATCACAGCATTTTAATGGACACATTGTTGTGCATTAATATTAGGATAATGTGCAACATCATTTTCTTGTAGCCTGCATAGGTCTGGCAGGCAATTTGTAGCATGTATTGAAAAAAATGTTTTACCCCAATCTAAAAGAACACGTGATAGTGCCATTTTATATCAACTATATGATGTAACTGCTGATTTAAAAATAATTTTATCACAACACTAGCAACAATGTAGTGCTTGATGATCTCTTATCAAGTTTATGTACTGACCCTGGTGCAAAGCCACTACATTGATAAGAAAAACAGTTACAATGTCTACCAGGTCCAAAGAAGAAAAGAAAATGTAAGATTATCAAATAAAAGTATCTACACACATTTTGCTTGTCTATCTTCTAGTCTTCATCTTATAATCATATGCTTATAATGTTAAGAAAAGAAAAAGAAGTCTTAGCAGCCATGAATTGGGCCATCTAACAGAGAATAAAAAACCTAAAAAAAACACAACCAAAGAAAATTATTTATGAAAGTTAGGAAGATTGAGCACTTTCATTCAAATATGATTCAGTTACTTCAGAATGAAATGACACACAGCAATTTAATAATAAATAATGCAGTTAAGCACAAATCACATGACGTTAGGCTAATCATAAATACAGAAAAACTAAACACATGATAAAAATTGAAAATATAAAAAAGTTGTACTGTCAATATACGGATACACTAGACAATCTCGAAGTATTGAAATGTTGAAATTTAGTACGTCGAGACCGAATAGTGGAAAGTGCAGTTAACCAAAACTACACTATGCTGAATCCGCAAATGTCGAATCCGCCATTATCGTGATATCGCGTTTGTGATGTGTGGTGCGGTTTGTAGATTTATCTGGGGTTTCAGGTAATAATGGGTAGGGATTTTAGTGTGTGTGTGTGTGTGTGTGTGTGTGTGTGTGTGCGGTGGTGTTGTTTGTGTGTTTAGTGCGACCTTGGAGTTAGAATATATAAGTAGGGAGGTGTGGGGGGGTGCAGGGGGGGCTACACCCCCTGCTTATAGATAGGTTAAGTGTGCTTGTGTGTGTTGTTATGTTTGTTTAGTTAGGTAGGTGTATGTGTGTGTGTGTGTGATTATGTCCTGGTTTGTGTGTGTGTGTGTGTGTGTGTGTGTGTGTGTGTGTGTGTGTGTGTGTGTGTGTGTGTGTGTGTGTGTGTGTGTGTGTGAATGGTCGCGATTGTAGTATTCGTGATTGTGGGTTTTCGTGTTTGTAGTTTTTCGACTATTCAGTCTCGAAATACTGAAATTCGACATTTCAGTATTTTGAGATTGTATAGTGAACACGGTGGATATAAAAAGTGTACACACCCTTGTTAAAATGCCAGGTTTTTGTGATATAAAAAATGAGACCACAATAAATCATTTTAAAACTTTTCCCACCTTTAATGTGACCTATAACCTGTACAATTCAATTGAAAAACAAAGAAATCTGTTAGGGGAAAATATAAAAAATAAAAAACACACAAAGGGAGTACAGCGACTGGACTTTCAGTCTTTAGATGTAGGTTATGTTTTGGAGGCCCTGAATTTTCTTGGTAAGAAATGTCTGTGGTGTCTCCAGCTGCTGCAGTGCAGGTGTCTGGTGAAGTATGTGCAAACAAGAGCATTGTACTCTTTTAGTGGTCTGATGAGGGTCAAGTACATTGGAGATATAACATCCTCAGTCTTGGATGTGATGCCCTTACTTATGAGATGCAAAACACTAAAGGCTGTCCTTATCACTCTGGGTACATGGTGATTGAAGTTTAGATTGCTATCCACTTATGTTCCCAAATCTTGCACCACTGGGTTTGAGCTTAGGGGGTGCTCTCAATATTGTAATTTACGGAGATTTCCTTTTTGCCAAGTGGATAATAATGCACTTTTTTGCATTTAGTTTAAGTCCGTGGCTTTGGCACCAATCATTTGTCTGTGTTAGCCTGTTTTGTAATATGTTAACATCATTTGAGGACTCATTGATTCTGCCCAGTTTGCAACCATCAGTGAACTTGGTAAACCACAGGCCATCTCCTTTCACCTGGATTTATGAGAAATAGATTGCAAACAATAGATGGTCCAGCACAGATTGTTGTGGTATGTCACTGGTAACTGGTCTACTGGTTGATGTGGATTTCCTGACTTTGACAGTATGAGTTCTGTCGGAAAGCCAGTTGGCTATCCATCTAGTGACATATGGGTTAATCCCCAGGTGCGATAGTTTCTCAAAGATATGTGAGTGAGGGATTGTGTCGAAAGCCTTGGCTAAGTCAAGATAGGCAGTATGTACTGTTTTGCCTTCATCCAGGACTTTGATGACATTCTTGAAGAAGTCCACCAGGTTCAAGGTCAAGAGTTTGAAGGTCAGCTATGTCCTTGCTGATAAGGCCCATGGTGATTCTTCCCATAGCCTTGCAAATAAGGCTGGTTAGGCACATGGGCCTATACTTCCCAGGGTCAGTTGATGGACCCCCTTTGTGCAAGGGGATTACTGTTGCTGTTCTCCACTCTGCTGTAACAAAACCAGTGCTCAGGCTGAGGTTCAAGAGAGTGCCAAGTAGTCCCATTACGTTTTGTTTTAGATTGTTTAGTAAGCAGCCTGGGATGTTATTTGGTCCCATAGAGGCCGTGTTTTTGGCCTTGGAGAGCTCATATATGATCTGCTCTTTGGAAATGAAAGGTAGAGGACTGGTGTCAGGTATGCTTTGGGGAATGGCTGACTGGTGGGGTCAGTGGGGTGAAGTTTGCACCAAATCTGTCAGCTAGCAGGTTGGCAATTTCCTCAGGTTCACTATTAGAGTTACCATTCACTATAGGTTTGGCACATAGTTGGGTATTCTCTTTTAGATTTCTGATGTGGCTAAAGAATGCCTTATGATTATCCTTAGTGAGGGATGCTAATTTTGTTTCATAACTTGCTATAGAGGACTTTAATGTATCTAATTTGCTTGTTCAAGCTGTGGAGGGTATTCTTCTTCTGCTGAGTAACTTCACTCTTGTTCTTAGATGTCAGTTGCTTCATTTAGTTATATAATCTATTTATATTTGAAGTCTACCAGGGTGGCCATGATCCGGTCAGGTACCACTGAGTTTGTACAGTTATTTAGGTGGTTATTCCAGGCATTTGTGTACTCCTCTGCATAGGAGTCATTGCTGGTTGTGTTAGCTGAGGGTTTTAAACTTTTTTTTAAGGTTTTTATTGGATTTTCAATTTTTAAAGTAATCACAATAATATTTACAGTCAGAGATTTGTGAACCTAGTTTGAAACTTTTTATATCATTGCCTAGTAGGCTGTAGTTTGCTTTAGAGAATTTTTTTTTAGTTTTTTTGCTGTTGTGGGCATGGCATGTCTGATTGTTACTTCAATCGAGTCAGATTTCTGAGCTTACCACAGAGGGCAACAAACTGGGGGATGTGCAGTGACCTACCCATGCTGGTGAGTACTAAGTCATGGACATTTGAGCCCCTTGTGGAGATGCAGACTAGCTGTTCCTGGGCATTCATATTAGCAAAGTCCAGGAACCTCAGGGAGAACATGTTTGTGCTCATGTATGCTGCCCACTTGATGGAACAATAGTTGAAATCACCCACAACCAAAGTGTTTTGCTGATGAGTGAGTGACTCTAATAAGTCTAGGTAGGTGATGTGCTTCTCTTGGTTCACAGTGGGAGACCTGTAGCTAGCAATGATGTGGTAGGGTGCTTTACCTATAGTTAGTTGGATTTTGTTTAGCTCAAGTACAATTTAACCAGTCTCAAGATTTATTTGGCTGTAATGAAGATGGATACACCTCCACCTTTGTTTCTTTCACACTCTTTTGGGGTCTGAATGTGTGGAAGGCATTGTAACCTCCCACGGCTCGAGTGCTGTCTGTGGCCTTGAACCATGTTTCAGTGAATGTTGAGATGTCTGCATCTTTCAAGGTGAGGAATGCTTCCAGGGATTGCAATTTCCTGTTTAGACTCCTAGCATTAAGCAACATAGCCATTAGTTTGTCTCGAGTGGATTGTTTTATGTTGAAGACTTTGTTGTTTTGACATTGTCTAAAAAAGGCACTGTGGGGAGGCAAGCACCTTTGCCAGTATCCAAAAGCCTAGATGAGCCAGGTGAAGACCTTCTCTGGCAAAGCAGCATGGTCTGTCAACCATATCTTCCCAGGCTGACAAATACTGGATCCCCCTGTATTGACACCAGAATCTAAGTCAATTGTTGTAGTAATTTTTTTGTCTATATTGCAACATCATCCTGGGTGAAGGTGGAATGCTGCTAGGACAAGGGACATACCTGCCTGGGATAAATGATCTGAGAGTTTATTCATGTCTCTCTTCATATAGACCAGAGAGGTACTTATCAAGTCATTCACCTCAACATCTACAATGACTGAGTAATACCGGTAATTGTTTTTGAGTTTCTTGCGTGCATGCGTGACTTGACAGATCCTGGCACCTGACAGTCATCTGACTATGACCTTCTCCTTGTTCAGCCTGGTGAGGGGGACATCTGTGTGTCTTACTATGGAGTCACCTATGACCAGGACATTTGGTTTTGAGGTGTTTTGCCTTATGGGCTTATTTGCTGAGACAGTGGTGTGTGTGTTGTTATGTGTAGTGGATTCTATTTGCTTTGCAATGTATGCAAGTTGTTTGCTCTTGGGATGTCTCTGGTCCTTTGGTAGGCTTCTACAGAATAACCCTACATATGTGGATTTATGTGTTGTGACCTTGTTTTGTGTGAGAGGTGATGTGTGTGTGCTGGCAACCTGTTTGATATCCTGTTTGTTGTCATGTGAGAGAACTGATTCCAAATTCATAGTGTAATTACGTCTCTCACATATTGTATTTGTTTGTCTTAGGAGTAAGTGGTTGTCAATATACATGAGGCAATTATTAAATTGCCTCAGGATGCCCATGTCAATTAGGCCGGCTAGAGAAAGAGTTGGAAACTGACCGTCCATTATGGCAGGTTTTTATTGTAACTGTTACTGGAGAGTGGGCTAGTTTGACCAGATTTTGCTCTAGGATTAACAAATGAGCTTATCCTATTGAAGGATAGAGGTGAAAAATTATGGCACCACTTCTCAGTATGAACTGAATTTCCTGCATTGCAGCTGGGAAGCTTGGGAGGGTGCACTAACAAATATCTAGGAAAAAATTGTCATTCAGGGCATTTGTGTTTATACAAGGATCCACTGAACACTGTTGGATGGTGCACAGCTCTTTGCAAATGCAAGGCTTAAATACAGGTGAAATTAAACACTTTTAAGCTAAACTGCCAATTGGAAAGCACACAATGAGCTTCCTCCAGTAATCTCCAATTCAGATGAGACAATGACTATATGCTTCTGCCACAAGGGTGCAGGCAGGGCTGGAACAGTGCTCAAGTGTAACAATAAAGTCTACATTAAGCAGATCCGAATCTAGTCTGTGTTGTATACTAGCTACTTAAAGTAACAGAAGAGCTTTTTTTAAAGTGCAGAAAAATACAGTAAAAATCAGTTAAATGATGCAGCATAATGATACAATACAGGCAGCAAAGTGCAAAGGAAACTCTGAGTCACGACTTATTTATTTTTTTGACTTTAGCAGAGGATGCTTTGGATTTCAGCAGAATCTCTCCAGACCTCTGTCAAAAGTTGTTAAAGGCTGAGCAGCTCTGGTTAAAAGAGGCTAAACCCGTGTAAATATGAGGCTTAAATACAGGTGAAATTACACACTTTTAAGCTAAACAACCAGTGGAAAAGTACACAATGAGCTTTCCTCCAGTGATCTCCAACTCTGATAAGGCTCAGACTACACACTGCTGCAACAAGGGCTTAGGCAGGATCTTCCTAATCACAAAAAACACAAGATATGAATAAAATAAAAAACACAAAATCCACAGATGGTATGTACGCTTTATATTTGTACCAAGCAAGCATCTGGTACCTCGGCATACAGCCTTCAAGGATAGTTAATATGATGCACCAAATGTATTTTTATACCAGGTAAACCATTAGTTAATTATTCAATTATACAAATAAGTTCTTCTACATTTTAAAGAGACTACACACAATCAACTCAGACATCATAAATGTCAAAATATATTACCAATATAAATATATTACTAATATAAATATTACTTATGCTTATTTTCTCAGTTAAATATACCTTATAGATATTTATATGATGGTAATGTTTGCCTCCTAATTTAGACCCCTAGGGTATAGGGTACTGGGTATTGGGGTGGCCACGGTGGTACAGCGGTTAGTGTTGCTGCCTCACAGCAAGAGGTTCTCCTGTTTGATCCTCAGCTGGGGTACCTTCTGTGCGGAGTCTGCATGTCCTCCCTGTGGTCGCGTGGGTTTCCTCTGGGTGCTCCGGTTTCCTCCCACATCCCAAAGACATGCTGTAGGTGGATTGGACACTCTAAATTGGCCCTAAGCTTGAGTACGTATGTGTGTGTGTGTGTGTGTGTGTGTGTGTGTGTGTGTGTGTGTGTGTGTGTGTGTGTGTGTGTGTGTGTGTGTGTGTGCCTTCTGTGGAAGATTGGGCCCCAGGCTGGCAACTTGGCACTGTAAAACTCCACTGCCAATCAAGAGCAAACATGTGATCTGCTGTGGCAACCCCTAACCAGGAAAAAGCCAGAAGAAGAAGGGTATAGGGTACTGATAGTCTCTGGTATCCACTCTTTTGTGTATAATGTGGCAATTTTTATAGATTCAGTATTGAAGCAATATTTATCTAGGATATCATCTCATATAAAAAAACACTCAGGATCTTTGTAAAATTGTTTCTAATATTAAATGGCAGGCAAACTACTATTGGGCTAAAGCAGATGTGAATTCCTTATATACATCCATACAACATAGGCATGGTTTGGAAGCAGTCCAGGATGTGATGGGGAGGGCTCAAAGACAGCTTTTGTCATCAGGATATTGGAGTTTTGTTTAACTCACAATTATTTCAAGTACCAAAACAGGATATATTTACAGAAGAAAGGAACAGCAATGGGTGTGTCTTACGCACCCAGTTATGCTGTGTTATACATGGGCTTTTTTGAAAAGTTGTTCATGTATAATATTAATTTTTGGAAGACAAAAGTAATATGTTATAAGAGATTTATTGATGATCTATTTTTTATTTGTAAGGGTCAGCCATCAGAATTTAAAGATTTTATTTCATAATTGAATGGAAATTTTCATGGACTTACATTTACCATGTCTATGGGTAATATTAAGATTCAATTTTTGGATGTTGAATTTTATGTAGGGAATGATTACATTATTCAATTTAGACCATTTAGGAAAGTAACATCAGTAAACAATTTTTTTGTTTGCAGAAAGTATGCACCCCCTACATTTATTAAAGTCGCTCCCAGTAGGAGAATTCAGGCATATCAATAGGAATACATCTGAAGATCGGTATAAAGAGAAATTCATTTTAGAAACTTGAGATAGGTTATTACAAAGAGGTTATGATAAAATTTTGTTGGATGAACGGATACATCAGGTATTGTGTGGTGAAATGAGTAATACCAGGAAAAAAGAGTATATAAGTAGTAATTTGAAGCCCAGTTGTGCAGTGAAAAAGTTATTCTATGTATCTAAATATTCACCATTTTCAAATATAATGAGGAATTTAATACACGAGGTATGGTACATTGTGTGTTTAGATCACATAGTGGGTGATTTATTTCCTGGGTTTATTAGGTTTTCCTATAGGAGATACCTTAATATGAAAGAATTGCTAAATAGACCACTTTGGGATAACAAAGCTACTAGGGTAGGAATGTATATTTGTGGGAGATGTAAAGTTTGCAAGTTTGTTAAAAATCTATCAGGTACTTTAATTAATGGTAAGAAATTTGAAAATAACAACAGATTTTTTGCAATTCCTGCAAGGCTGCATATATAATTGGGTGTGGATGTGATCCGGTCAAGTAGTATATTGGTCAGACAAAGAGGGCAGTAAAAGTTAGAATCAAAGAACATTTGGGGGATATTAGAAATGAGAATTTTAATAGTCCAGTAGGAGAACATTTTTGCAGGTTTCATGGGGGTAACTATGATACTTTCTACTTTAGTGTACTTGCCAGTCCTAGTAACAGCAGAGGTGGTGACTTAAAGTATAGGTTATTAAGTTTGGAAAGCAGACTCATTTTAAATTACGGTACTCTATATCCTAGGGGTCTAATTTTCAAGGCAAACATTACCATCATATAAATGTCTATAAGGTATATTTAACTGAGAAATTTTATATTATTAATATATTTATATTGGTAATATATTTTGACGTTTATGATGTGTAATTTGATTGTGTGTAGTCTCTTTAAAATGTAGAAGTTATTTGTATAATTCAATAATTAACTAATGGTTTACCTGGTATACAAATACGTTTGGTGCATCATATTAACTATCCTTGAAGGCAATATGCCGAGGTACCAGATGCTTGTTAGGATCCTCCTAATGTAAGATGGCCAGAATAGTGCTCAAGTATAACAATACAGTCTAGATTCAACAGATCTGAATCTAGTCTATGCTATGTACCAGCTATGTAAGCAACAGAACATCTTTTTTAAATTGTATAAAAATACAGTAAAAGTCAGCAAAATGATAAAATATAGTCATCAAGGTGCAAAGAAAACTGAAAAAGTACTTAGTTTTTGATTTTAGCAGTGGGTGCTTTAGATTTTAACAGAATCTCTCCAGATCTCTGGCCAAAAATGCGGAACGTTGAGCAGCTCTGGTTAGATGACCTGCAGTGGTACTGCCCTCCGCACAAAATGGCAACTCTTCGAGCAACTGTGAACAGTGGGAAACTATAGAGAATGTTTACTATACAGGATTTTAAACTGGAGAGGTTTGCTTGTATACTAGGCATGGGAATCCATATCTGTGCAGGGGCTTTTATATCAGCAGGATGAAAAACGTTTAAACAGTTAATCCCTCAGGCCAAAAAGATAAAAAAAAGAATAACATTTAAACCAGCAGTTTCCCAATTGGATGGGTTGAATTCAGCTCTGCTCCCACCAGAGTGCAAAAGAGTGCAAATGTATTATTTGTTTATTTTATTTACATTTGTTTACTGGGAAATTCCAACTGGACACAGGTCATTTTTCAGTGGAGGCCCAGGGAGAAAAGCTCCACAGAACAATAAATGAGCAGCAGAGTATATGAAGAACAACTGAATATACATACAATAGCAAATAATACATACTGCAGCAAACATTAGCTATACATACAATATGAAACATAGTAATGAACAGATATACCAATATCTAGCCAAAGGCTAGGAATAAAGGTAGGGTGTATATACAGATAGTACTAAACTCAAACAGATGCCGTTCTAAACTCATACACTTAAATCTTCTATACAAATATTGCACTAAACTCAAGCAGATATAAAGCAGAAGCTCCACACAAAGGTGGAACAAGCTAGAAGGGCTAATGGGATGGAAGGGAAAGGTAGAGGAGTAAAACAGAAGACTGAGTGAGTAGTATATATAGTAGTGAGAGGAAGCTAGGTGTAAGTCAGTTGGATATGTATTTGGAGTTGAGATGACATGAGGTAGTTAAGCATGTTATAAACTGAGTGAGGAGGGAAGGGGAAGGTAAAGGGTGAGCCAGAGCCTGCAGAGGAAGGAATGCAATGATCAGAAGGTGTGAGGCATGGTGGCTAGGAGAGGGCAGAGGAAGGGGATGTACTAGTCAGGATGACCCCTCCTAATGTAAAATGAACTGGTTTTGAGCTCATGTCTAGTAACAAATGCTTTACAGAATTCCTGCAGTGTCAACTCTGAGAAATGTTCAGCAAAATACAGAACAAAGTTTACAACCCAAGCAAATACTTTGGCAGACTTAGGAGAACTTTTGCAAAGTCAGAACAGCTTTTTCGGTACCAGAGATGGTTATGGAACATGAGAATACCGTTAAAACAACCTAAGAGCAATACAGTAACAAACAGATGGTGTTTCTTTAACAAGTGCAGGCTGCAAACAGTGATAAATTCAACAAAAGTTCCAGAAATTCAACCAAAGTCCCTAAAATTTTGAAATCCTTTTATATAGTTCCACTTCTTAAAGGAGGTAACTCCAATGACCCTTTAAATTTCTGTCCTATAGCCATCCTCTCTCCTCTCTCAAATATTCTAGAGAAATGCATTCATAATCAACTTCTTAATTATCTACTTCAGGAAAACCTCCTCACCCCCTCTCAGCATGGATTTACACCCCTTTACAGCACATCCACAGTCCTTTGATCCTTCACCTAGACTATAGCAGAGGCAAGAGATAACAATAAACTTGTATCATGTCTATTCTTTGACCTCTCCAAACCATTCAACACCGTCTCCCACCCTAAGCTGCTTACTAAATTAACTGAACTCAAACTCTTCACATCCACTACTCTCTGGTTCTCTAGTTATCTTAATAACAGACAACAATCTGTTAGATGGCAGGCCTCCTGCTCACCTTTTTTACCTATCCAAAAAGGTGTCCCCCAAGGATCCATTCTAGACCCCCTTCTCATCAATATTTTTATTAATAATCTATGCTCTGCCTACTGCACCTCAACAATGATCAAATACATCAATGATTCTACTCTTATTACCCTCTCTGAAAATCCTACTGACCTTTATTCCCTCACACAGATTTCTTTCAATACCATTGAACACTGGTTAATTGATATCCAACTCATCCTTAGCCCAAGGAAAACTAAGCTTCTTATTTTCCTTCTAAAATTTCTAAAATCTATATTCAACCTTAAAACTTCCTTCAGTCTGTCTTCCCTAGACAACATAATCATTCATCCTGACTCCCATACCAAACTTCTGGGAATTACAATTGACTATCAACTGAAATTTCACCATCATATCCAACAATCCATCAAAAAGACCAATCAAAAACTCGGTTTACTGTATAGACACAAAAAATTCTTATCCGTCACCTCAAGGACTTCACTTGCTCAAGACTATCTCCTCCTCTGCCTACTCTATAACTCCTCTATTTTTACCCACCTTCAATCAAATCATTTAACTAAACATGAACAAACTTACAACCAGATAGCCAGACTTGCTGGTAACTTCCCTTACAAATCCCATCACTGCCTTGTCCTTAAACAACTACAGTGGCATGAATTTCCTCAACTACTTCAACATTCTCAGCTACAGATAACACACTCTGTACTTTATAAACCTGCTGACTGTCCCGCCCTGTCCATTCTCCTGTCCCTATACAAATCTTCATGTTCTCCCCATAGCACAGACCAATTGCTGCTTCACACCTACAGGCCTAATAAAACAATACGCAGATTACTTTATAAATACTCCATACCTCAGACTTAGAACAAACTCCCAACTAATATACGTTCTGTCCAATCTTTGATCCACTTCAAAAGAGAATTAAAAAACTAGCTTGAAAACTCTCCCTGCTGCACCTGTCACCACTCTACCTAACATTTACTCCCCCAGTCATCAGACTATACACATTCTGCTCTCCTTACTTTAATATAACTTTATAATAACTAGTGCTATGGTACCTTAACAATGCCGCTGAGCAATACTATACTTAAATCTCTTCTTTTCTGTTAGCTACTATACGTTCCCACCCCCTTTTCTCATATCTATCTTCTTTCACTCTCTTGACTCTCCTAAACATCCCTCCCCACCCTTCTACTTTAACCCTTCTACTTAATACTACTTCTTTCTCTCTACCAATTTGGTTTAGTCATTTAAGATGTTTTTGGGGATTATTTTGTTTCTGATAATCTCTTTTATTCTGTATGCCCTATTATAAATCCACATTTTTTTATTCTATGTTTCAACCTTATCTTTTCATCTGTACTTTTGCTGAATTTTATACTTTGTTAATTTCCATAATGGCATAAATATATGTAGTTATGTATTCATATTCTTATTAATTGTGATCTAACCATGTTATTGTTATTTTATCATTTGTGAGGAGCTTTTCTCCTCAGGTATCCACTAAAAATGGGCCTAACCCAGTCAACAAAAGGCAAACAAATAAATAAATAAATGCAGCACAGAAGTAGTACTGAGACAGTAAGAGCAACTGCAAAAAAATAAAATAAAATAAAAAAATACTTATATCAGCTTTAGAGGTCCATGGATTCAGAACCAATCCAAGTCTTGTAATCACAGGTGCCCAATGCAGGCAAAGAGAAGCTCTGAAGACTGCATGTGCCACATCAGATAACAATGCAGGCTGTCACAAATAATTTAACTGAATGTGCACATTAGGACAGAGTTACAAATATAATATGGGCAATTGGATTCTTCTGAAAAGGAGGTACATATGCTACTGTCCACACAACTTTGAGCATTATGTCAATGCTTCTTTGACAAATAAGCTGTTTCTGTTGTGTAGGACACACACTGTCCCAAAACTGAAGCACAGTCTATCTGTGTAGGTATACTATTCAAACCAGTAATCAATGCACATGTCACAGGAGCACTCACAGCATGACATGCCCCAAATAACAATTTAACTGCCATGATCTCAAAACCTGTAATGATATATCCTTGTCCATTCTAAAAATGGGTAACAACTAATAGATACAATGGTATTTATGTAACATCATTACATTCATATAATGTTGCACCTTTCAGGAATTGAACAACAAGATATATGACTCTACTGACTAATGACATGTGGATCAATCACGACCACCACAGAGGAAGTCTTAATACTGCTGTGACACTCCACCTATGCTTCTCATCAGTCTCTGAGATAAAAGGGATGGGGAGGCATCCCCTGCTGTACACTGATACATTGTAACTGTGGTGGATGCCATTCATGCATTACAGTATAAGAACCAACAATGCTAACAGACACTGAATATGGATGTTGAACACATAAGCATTTGAAACAGAATATACATGATACTGTATAAGATGAATACACCATGGTAGAACTGTCAGTACAATTGAGAGCTATGTCAGTATGTGAAGGCATCACATCATGTAATTGCTGCAGGTGATATGTGTGCCTGTAACTGCTGTACTAAGTCAACAACAAACAGCATGTCATTTTATTCCCTCATGCCAGAGGATAAAACTTCCTACATATATTATGTATGGAAAATGCAATCACATGTCACAATTACTCTGAATAAAATCTATTGCTATATGACAAACTATCATTGCTTTTTGTAAGAGGGACCATCTATAAGTGTAGACAGCAAATGTGTTTGACAACAGTGTTAGCAACATGGACAGTCACAATAAGACTGACACATCATAGTTTGAACAGTAATGGCTGCATTTGAATTAACTACCCAAGATCACAAGCTAAAGATTAGTGCCTGAATCACAAGAGCAATATGACATGTTGAGGTACAAATGGGACAGTGCCCAGGTAAAAGAATGACATCAACACCATTTATTAATTGAATGTTTATTCTAAAAACTGGTTGACTGGCACAATAAGACTGTACAGCTATATATCATATATGTATTTGAAGAATATTATATACAATATGAGGGTGAAAGACACACTCTCAGCTGGCCTCAAACATCCTACATATGTAGTTAGACAACACACAAAGCATAGTATTAAAGTCATGCAAAATAGGAGAATTCACATTCCAAATATGAGATACTGCAGATGTGGTAGTATTTTGCAATAAATGTATGGCCAAAATGTTATTTTCCCTGTGGATGCTAGGATTTGCTAGTGTCACAGAGTACCACTGCAAATCCATGTCATAGTTAGAAGTATACATAAAGGTGGTTATGGGGTGATTAATGATATATGACAGCAATCACAGTATCACTATTTAAGCAGTGATGGACTTGAACCACCTGCCTATCCATGTACCCTATCTATAAAGCCCATTATCAGCAGACAGCAACACAGGGAAAATACTCTGTACAAGTGAGACATACAGCATCTATGAAGGGATCAGCAATGTATTTCCAAAAAAATGTGTCTGGTAAAATGAGTTTTACAGCCATCTGGGGTTGTAAAAGTTGCCACTGCAGATGGGTGTAAAACAGTCATGAATTTATTTGCAATCACACTTACAGAAGTTAACCTTCTACCTATCTATTTACATGTTCTACAGAATAGTGTAAGACATGCAAGCACCACAGGAGAAGTGTGACATTTAAATAGCGACATTTCACTTGTGGAGGAATGCCCTAATCAGTGTGTTGCACCAGCGGTGTAGCAGACAATATAATTTTTAATTCTGTGTTTTTTTTGCTATCCTACAAAACATCTATCATTTGAAAAATGAAAACATTCTCCCCCACCCACTTAAATGCTTGTGTGCATCCCTTTTCCTCTAAAACAATAATGGATAGTTTTTTTTTCAGTATACGACACTGTTATTGGAAGTATTAAGTTAAATAGTTGTGGACAGAGTATGGCCTAAAAAAAGACATGATTTCTTTAAAAAAATATATAGAAAATTGTACCCAGTACAGTACAAACAGTATGCAGAACTTCATCCTTCTGTTGCAAAGAAATTGTGGATCTGAAATATGGGCTTACGGGATAGTGAAGTCATGTATCAGTTTAAAACATTTATCCAGAGTAGAAGTTGATTGCGCACATGCTCACCTAACTGTAAACACCCCCAATTACACACATACACACATGTTCACCATATTGAGCAGTGAACCCATTACTCCCGAAGTTATACAATGTAGAAAACATTATATTAGGCTCAAGCACCACAGGAGAAGTCTTACAGTTAAAGGTACACAGTGCACTTTTGTCAGTATAATCTCATCTGTGTGTTTCACAGAGGATTTTTAGTAAACATTTGGATAAGGGAGCTGTGCACACATTTAAATGCATTCTCTTCAGGGGAAGTGAATACTGCAACAAGCATTTCAAACACATACAAATCTCTCAGGTTGACCACTGAACCTCCTACTTATTATGTTATACATTGTAGACAACACTGTATTAGTCATGAGGGCCACATCTGACTGTTAAAAGTAGACAGTGCAATTTTGTCAGGATGACCTCATCATTGCATTTCTTGGGCAATGTTTCAGTAGAATCGTGTATGAACAGTATGAACAGTTAAATGCATTCTTCTCATGGGAAGTGGATACAGCATCAAGTGTTATACACAGTTTTATAAACACACACACACACACACACACACACACACACACACACACACACACACACACACACACACACACACACACACACAAAAGTCTTCCATATTAGACACTGAACGTCCTACCTATCTAGCTGCACAATTTAAAGAGCACTATATTAGTTGCAAGTGCCAAATGAGATGTCTGACTCTTAATCGTTAAAAGCAAACTTTTGTCAGGATGATCGCATCAATGTGTTTCACAGAAGACATTTCATCCAAAAGTGGGATACGGTAGAAGTATGAACAGTTGAACAGTTGAATGCATTTTTTTCCAGGGGGAAATGGTTATAGCATCATAAGAAATACAAATGCATACTCTCACACACACGCACCCACACACACCCACACACACACACACACACACACACACACACACACACACACACACACACACCCACACCCACACGCACACATGCACACCAAGTTTTGCATGCTGAGCATCAAACCGCCTACCTATCTAGTTGCACAATCTAGAGAGCACTGTATTAATAACAAATGCCATAGGAGAAGTTTGCTTCTTAATGGTAGACAGTGCACTTTTGTTAATATGGCCTCATCAATGTGTTTCACAGAAGATGTTTCATCCAAAATTGGTATAGGAGCTATGTAAACAGTTAAATAAATTCTTCTCTGGGGAGGTGGATACAGCATCAAGTGTTACACATGGTCTCACACATAGTATAAGTCTTACATGTTGGGTACTGAACTGCCTACCTATCTAGTTAACCAGTCTAAATAGCACTGTATTAGTTGCAAGCACCACAGGAGAAGACTGACATTAACACTGTGAAATAGAACATTTGATTTTTTTTTAATCCACTGTTTGGACCGGGTGGCACTGTGTATCATAGGTTGTGCAATGAATGCATATGTGTGCATAAGAGCAATGTAACATCACTATGATTGTTACATGTAATAACATACTTCTTTATTAAAATGTAGATACTGCCCTTAATTTACATTACATTTCATATTATGGGATGACATGCACTTTGACTCTTGTACACCAGTGGATTATCAAACAATCATTCCTGCAACTTTTTGTCGGGATGATTTCACACTTGGATTGTCTCATACTTATGCACTATGTGCATTGGCAAGACGAGCATGGAAGTCATGCACAGGACAGTGCACTACTAAATAATAGTGATGGATTATGTGAGAATAGGTTAACCAAACTTGTAACACAGTTGCAATTGTAAACACTGTAGTACAGGCATGCATTATATGACTGAATTAACTGAATCAACATCATTCTGAAATCAGTATCACCTGCTGACAAAAGTAATTGTGTAACCTAAAGCAATACTTATTTGATTTTCTTGTTTTTTTATTTTGCTCTTTGAGCTCAGAGCTGCTAAGCTAAAATTGCACTGTTGATGGCAAAGTGTTAGTGCATGCATAATCACATCTTGAAGTGTTGAACTTAGTATTGGTATTAAAAGTACGCTATGGTTGCTGTGTGCTGACTTACACACAAAGATCTGTACAAAACTGGCTTCACAATAGGGAGCAAAGACAGTCAATAAAGCAGGATCATGATGTGTTAACTAAAGTTGTAGTCAACATCTACATCCACAGGAGTACGACAAACACATCCTAAAACATCTAAGCAGACTAGGTAGAAATTCATAATTCTGACAGGTAACATTTGACAGCAGGTTTCAGTAAACATGATTGTATGCATTCATCTTCATTATTCTATTGACCACTGTAATCTGTGCATCCATGTCTTCAGCTTGTTGAAAAGAACATTAACCTGAATAAATATAGATTATAACAGTGGTGTGAAGTGCAACAGATTAATGTGGATGAAGGCAGTAAAGTCGCATGGCATTGCCATACGCTGTGTTCTTCCATTTAGCCTTAGTTGGAGTTGTTGCCTGGCACCAGACACTGTGCAAATGCAGAGGTAGAAGATTAATGATACATATGGGTGAAGACACAGTGACAAGGTGACAGGAAGGCAGGGACAAAGCAGATTATAACATAAGAAGAATAATGGTGGCTCATAACAATATGTAGTCAACAGATACACATAAATTAGTGCACGAAAAACAGTCATTAATGCTTAGCGAATGGCTGGATTAGAATCCCTTGAGCATATTGAAAAATCTTTCTACACATATGAGCATTAGCTCATTACAACACATAGGAATTACTTTACAACATTAAAATAAGCCAACTTAAGCACAGTAACAGCTTACTGAAGCAAAGGGGTGAACAGAGAAAGAGAGAAAGTGACAGATGCAGACAAGAATAACAATATGTTTTGTGAGACATGTAGGAGCTTTTTCATGGTGTTTTAGTCTTACTTAAAAGAATCATCATTAATCTGTTATTCTCTGTGCAATAAAGTGTTTGCAGGTACAAATAAGGGGTAGGAGAGTGCAATTAACATGAGTATCAAGGCAGGATAAGGTTGGCTTAATAATTCTTCCCGATGGGGCTGCAATGTTTTCGAAAATAATATCTTGCTGCACTATTCCAATGGTGTTAAGGAAATGTTTATATAGAGATAAATACAGATTTTTCTAGTTAAATATATGATAGGAATATGAAATTTCATGAAGTAATAAATCGACATACAGCTGTAATCAAACCTATGACACAATGCAAAAACATCAGGCTACAAACAGGGTAATCATCTCAACATGACACATAGGAACTCTTTCTTCAATACATCCAGCAGCCTAAGAACTATTACTAATTGTTCCACAGTAATGCCTTAACTCTGTATTCCAACAGTGCAGCAGATTTGCTTGAAAGTAACCAGGTCATTGCAGATTAAACTGAAATTTTCAGATTTTGCAATAAGAAGTTAAACAGTGTACACTGTCATGCAGCATTGCTGTGCTATGCCAAACTCCTTGCAAATGTTGAGGACAAAAAGTGAAGTCTTTCCATTAGCCATTTTTGGCCATACATGTTGTGTGTAGATCTATTTTCTGACCAGATTAAATATGTTAAAAAGGGCATGGATAGGACAGTAGCGAAACTTGTGCTGGCAAGTAGAGGGTAGGACACAGTTGAAAGAATACAGGAATTTGCAGTAGGGTCATGGGAGAGCACCACAGCTATATACTTATTCACAGTGTAAATGTACACATACACACAATTTCCTGCCTTGGCATTGTGACCACATCAGTGATGAGTGACAACAACAGGATAATGCTGTATGGCCAACTGGACTAAATCAGTTTGTATCAAGATGACACACAGGCAAAGTAAAAAGCTATGTATGGGACATCATTTTTTTGGGGGGGGCAATGAATGTTGGGAATGGTGGTTAGGAATGACAGCGTCAAGTAGGTAGGGCAGGTTAGAAACCATGTGCAGACATACAGGGTGTCGAAAACCACGATGGTGATGGAGACAAAAATTTAGGTGGATATGATTTAGGGGGTCTACTTCGACCCATCAAAATTACGTTTCAACTAAACATAAATAGATGAACTGTTTTTCACTAAACTTAATTTTTACAAAAATGCACTTTTGCGAAATGCAAATAAACCAATAAACAAAACAACAAAAATCAACAACACAAACTGCTTTTATGCAGGAGGGCAAGCCCCCCTGCACCACCACACCCCAACTACTTTTATATTCTCACTACAAGATCGCACTACAGTGGAGAAAAGGGAATATTCCCTTATCCTCACTGTGCTGTGATCTAAGCAACAGCCCCCATTGCTGTTCACTCAGTTGCGTTTTCGCGAAAGTGAATTTTCATGAAAATGCACTTTTGTGAAAAGGAGTTCATCTGTTTACGTTTTGTTGAAACGATGGGTCGAAGTAGACCCAACTGGGGATAGGTAGGGGACATCAGAAGTGCATCCACGTCCAGTTTGATAATAGTAAGACTCTAGTTCTCACCCTCAGAACTGTCATCACTGTTTCCTGCAGCAACTCTCTGGGTCAGTGCTGGTCATGGTATCATCTTTGCATTGCAATGCAGGACATTTTCAATCCTGCTGATAATTGATCCAAGGCCCATTTCCATTATCTTCTACCAGCCCTGTCAGTTCTGCTGGGTGACAAAATTCCACCTCCACTACTACTGCTCCCAGAGGGTATGACTGCACCAGCAGCCAGGGCAGAGCTACCTGACACAGTTGGAGTAGGTAGGGTGCGGATTGTGGAGGCAACACTGACAGAGCTGTGTGTCTGTGCTGCCAGCAATGGAGGTATGAAAATCTGAGTCACAGCGGTTGATGTACCTGTCTGTGCTTCTATTAATTTTTCAGCAGCAAGTTATGAAAACTGCAGATTGCTAAGATATTATAAGCCCCCACCCCCAAAAAAGAAAAGATAGAGAAAAATTGTGGGGGGAAACAAACAAAAGAGATAATTAGATACACGGCATGTCATAGTAGTATATTTTTAAACAGACTTGGTTCAGCAACACATAAACAATTATAATCATTTAATATTGTATACCTTTGGCACATCCACATATAATGGAAAAGTACTAATGTGTAATAAAATAAACAAGTCTTACTGCTATGATATAAGAAGCAGCAGCACTTGTTTCCTTATGACAGATAGAAAATATGCATTCTATTATAATAATTGCAATTACCATACTTTAATTCTTGCTGACATATTTATTGGTGTCACTATCTTATAAATACTTAACCAGTAATAACAACTAGTTGCTGTTTCTGGGTACTGAACCCACACACAGTTAAGCTGCTATTCACATTGCTTAAAGCACGTAGCAGGCATTACTGGAGAAGACATGCATGCTTGAGATGAAGGTTAAGGTATGCATGCTCAAGATGCTAGTGTTTGAGAGAATGAAAATAAAGTTCTGGTTTGAATTTGTACTTCAGTCGTACTTACCCTTTACCTGTTTTAGGTGAATTGATATCTCCTGGTGCACCTCATGGTTGTAGGGTACAAAAAGAAAATCTCTCTCTCTCTCTCTCTCTCACTCTATAAATATATAAATATATATATATATATATATATATATATATATATATATATATATATATATATATATATATATATATATACACATACACACACACATATATATATATATATATATATATATATATATATATATATATATATATATATAGGTTCCACTTTATAATCTCGAAATACTGAAATCTTGAATTTCAGTATCTCGAGACCATAAAATCGAACGCATGAAATCCCAAAACCCCAAAAACGCAAAACACAAAATCACGAACATAAACACACCATACATCACAGAACACATACACCATCTGACCCACACTACAACAAATAAACAAAACACACACAAACACAAAAACACAAATCAACAAACCTACACTACATATACGCGGGTCTCTGTTATATGTTCGAACATTTAATTGTTCGAACCATTAAAAATTGACCATCAGTGATCGAACAATTATTTATTTGAAAATATAAAAAAATTAATATTTAAAAAAAAAAGAAAATGTAAAGGGTGTAAGCAGGGGGCCAAGCCCCCCTACACCCCCACACCCTCCGCTACTTAAATATACAAACTCTGAGATCGCACTTCAGTGTGCTACAATACGGAAATGAAAAATTTCCTACACTGTAGTGCGATCTTGGAGTTGGTATATTTAAATAGCGGGGGTTGTGGGGGGGTGCAGGGGGGCTTTCCCCCTGCTTACACCCTTTATTTTTTTTTTGTTTACTTAATTTTTAAAAATTTTTTAAAATATTCGAACATTTAAATGTTCGATCACTAAAGGTCGATCTTTAGCGATTGGAACATTTACGCATTTGAATATTTAACATAGACCTATATAAGCAGGGGGGGGGAAGCCCCCTGCACCCCCCACCCCCCTACTTATATATACACTAACTCCGAGATTGCACAAACAAAAAAAGACAGTAAACTCACACGGAGACATTCTACAGTCTTTTACACACACACACACACACACACATACACACACACACACACACACACACACACACACACACACACACACACACACACACACACACACACACACACCACCACATACATCACTTAAACAGTCATACTTTTACCTGCCTACCCTAACCCACACATACAACTTACAAACTCACTCACATACACTCAAACGCCTACCCAAAACCCTTACAAAACACTCACTTACATTAAACTCCACCTAAATCCACACACTATACCAGACACCATTCACACAACACACTACACTTCATGTAATGTAAAGCCATAACCTTGAATTCAACTTAAACGGATTCGAGATCATGCACTTTCGCTATTTTGAAAATTTTACTTTATGGTCTCGAGATACTGAAATTTGATATTTCAGTATTTCGAGATTATAAAGTGGAAGTTTATATATTTATATACAGATGAAAGCATAATGAGTGACTGTGTTGGCTGTCTAAATCATTAATGCCATATTATAGACAGGTTATGGATCAATATAATTACACAACTGACGGTGTTCACAGTCTTAAATTCAGCCAAACATCAGCTTAAGACGTCCTGCCTGTGCTTTTTAAAGTCACTATAGTAGTAACAACATCATTCCCCAGTGTGTGGAATGCCTTCTGCATTGGAGACAGCCTTGGCTAAGCTCTTCCAAGCCTTAGGTTTTTACTGAGACCAGGTATAATCATCCAGGAGCAGACTACATGTGTTGCTGTCCATGAGAAGTGCCACAGGTATCCTGGAGTCCCAAAGGTCGCAGCTTTGTGCTCTAAATTTAGCACCATTCTCTCCTTTACCAGCCATGTCTGCAAAAGTCAAGCTAACAAAATATGTCTGAATCAGCTCCCAGTGGAGATCTCATATGTTACTGTTATGGTACAAAGAGGCACGGCCTTGTTAACTGCATTTGCACAATTGAAAGCAGATGGATTCCTTGGCAGACACATTGGCACTACTTAGACCAGATTGGAGAAGATAGCAGAAGAGGTGTGCAACATAACATCGAGCTTTGCCATGTGTAATGGCCAACCTATTGACACAAGTTCCAATGTTCAACAATGGGATGCTTAATGGCATGGCTTTTAATACTTGCAGTTTGGAAGGAGAAAGATGAAATATGCCATACTGTGATATGGGGTTTACACAATGTTAAAATATTATTGTATCAAATGTAAATCTAACCCATGGGATAAAGCATGCGAAAAGTGTAACAATTTATTAACTGGTATGTCCACAGGAGAATTACTTTTGCAGCATAGAAATTAAACATATACTAATTTCAGAATAAATGGACATATATTTCAGGGAGGCCTGTATGTGTGTAGTTTTATTTATTTATGGGAATTGCTTGTAAAAAAAAAAACAGTTTTAACATTATAATTTTTCTTTAGTGTTACAGTCCTAATCAAAATGTTGTGAGAAACTGGCTTCTTACATCCTCTGTAAAATGTATCTTGTAGCTGAATTTCGACTCTTAGTCAGCTGTGTTCTTTATTTAAAGTTAATGCACTTACACCTTGTGCCACAGAGATAGTTTTGTAACTGGTGAAATTTCTCCACTCAGTACTACTCGAAGTCCTGAGGAAAGTGCACTATTGCCAGGCATGTTTGCTCTACCTAAGGCAACCTAAACTAAATGTTTCATTTTTTTCCTTAGGCAGCGAACAATGTTTGTATGCTGCCAAGCAGAGAGTAAATGCAAATTAAAATCACCCCTGAAAAAAAGAAAAATACATGTTGTTACTAATTGCATCTAATTGGGATCTTTACACAGGTTTCAAACATTGCTTCATGTACCTTATTTCTCTCAAATCAAATAAAGGTATACCTTGTGCCATTGAGATGGGTATGTCACAGGTGGAATTCCTCCTCTCAGTGCTGTCCAAAGTGCTGAGGAATTTTTCACCTTTTTCCTGACCTAGTGAACCATGTTTGTGAGCTGCAAAGCAGAGATCGAATGCAAATTTAAATGAAAAAAAAAAGAAAACTACATATTGTACTACTGACTGTAGTCAGCCACCATAAAAATATCCATTCTATCCCTCTTTCTCTCTCCCCTCTATCCTTCATACTATTCTACATTACTTACCCCACTCTCCTGTAGTTCCACAAGTTTTTCTATCCTCAACCTCCAGTCTCATCCTAAATCTAACTTTCCTATTTAACACACCTATCTATGTCTAGCCCCCTCCTCTAACACCTTCTTCCCTCTGCTTCTTACTTCCAACCTCCCACTCTCCTATACTTAATTCCTAACCCCCCCTCTGTATTACCTCCACTCATCTCCACAGTTTGCTTCTTTACTATGCTCTGTAAAGCCTTACTACAAACTACTGCTTATTCTTGATTGTAATATAAATTTTGGAAATAGTTTTCTGTTTACTCTAATGTTAGAATATGATGTGTAATATGTATACTAGCCTGCTATATTTGTACTCAAATGGAGCTTTTCTCCCCGGGTCACTGCTGAAAAAGGGCTTCTGCCCAGCCAGACTAACCCAGTCAGCAAATGTAAAATAAATAATAAATAAATAAATAAAAATTGTGAATAATTGCAATGATATCTCCAAACAGGATTTGAACAATGCTTTATATGCCTTATTTCTCTCAAGTCACTTCATTTATACCTCATACCACATAATTTGACATCTGTCAAGTGTACTATCCATGTTGCAGAGGGCAATGCAATGACACCAGGCATATTTGCTCTACATAACACAGTCTAAACTAAATTTTTCATTTTTTTACTTAGGCAGTGAACAGTGTTTGCACAGTGTTAAGCAGAGAACCAATGGAAAAGACATTAGAAAATTAATATGACAGAGAAAAAGCAGAAAATAAATGAAATGCAATGAATGGGTATATGTAGCAATGACCTGAGCAAGAAAATTCAAGTGAAACAGTCATCCTTCTCACATCTCCTTGTGACATCAGACATATACTTTGTGGCACACATTATCAGACTTGTAGTTAATGACAAATAATGTAAAAGAGGACAGACAAAAGATCACATGTTGTTAGCAACAGTGACGACAGTTGCATTTCAAATAACAGCGCAATGATATCACAAAATGGGATTAAATATGTATTCAGACCATGTTCTGTAAAACTATCATTTAAGTGGATTTGAACCATGCATCAGATGTTTGTATCTCTAAGCTCACTGCATTTGCACCTTGTTCCATAGGGAAAGTTACCTGGCATGTGTATTTTTCCCCCCCGAGTACTATCCAGACTGCTGATGACCATGCAATGACAGTAGGCTGGTTTGCTCTAAATACGGCAGCCTAAATTAAATATTTCCCTTTTTCCCTTAAGCCATGAAAGTGAATTTTGTGCTGCTATACAAATGCACTTTACAAGCACTTACACAAACGCATGGATCGTGCAATCCCTAACAGAGCCAAGATGCTATCCTCCAAGAAAAGGAAGCCGATCTGGTGGTCCCCTGCCATAAACAAACTCTATAACAGAAGAAAGAAACTGCTGCAAAAAAAGTAAAATCCCATGATTGGAGGAACTCTGTGGTCGGCCTCAGTAAGAAGCTGAGATCCCTCATAAAATCCTCCAAATCTAGTTAGGAAATCAAAATCGCCACTGATTCTAAAGACAACCACAAAGCATTCTATAGCTATGTCAAGAATCTCAATGGCAACACTCAGATCTGCTCTGAGTTACAGCACAATGGCACTAAATATACAGAACCAACTGATATTGCCAACATCCTGGCGGATAGGTTCAGTGCTAACTTTACCCCTCTCTCACCCCCTAAAGGGCCCATCTCTATACCGGAAGAATGGAAAGTTCCTGTAATCATGGCTGCACAGGTAAAAAACACACTCCAAAGCCAAGAATACAGCATCCATATGACCTAACAACATCCTAGGCTGCATTCTACATGAAATACAGAACGAACTGGCACTCCACCTAAGTACCATGTTCAATCATAGCCTCACCTCAGGCTTT
This sequence comes from Protopterus annectens, assembly GCF_019279795.1. Lineage (NCBI taxonomy): Eukaryota > Metazoa > Chordata > Ceratodontiformes > Protopteridae > Protopterus > Protopterus annectens. Next base: position 1,735,571,529 of record NC_056731.1, on the reverse strand, counting down.
GTGCCCACTGAATGGTGCACAGCTACGGTTATCCCACTCCACAAAGTGGGAGCCACCATGGACCCTGGGAACTACCGCCCGATTAGCCTGAGGACCCGTCTGCAAGGCTATGGAACGTATCATTATGGAACTTATAAACAATAACATTGGTAATCTCCAAACTCTGGACCCTACCCAGTTCAGGTTTGTAAAAGGCAGATCATGTCTCCTAAACCTGATAGACTTCTTTGAAGCGGTCACCAAAGCCATAGATGTGGGTAAGGTGGTTCACACAGCCTATCTAGATCTCGCCAAGGCTTTCAACACCATCCCCCCACTCAGAAATTATAGATAAACCCACTAAACTAGGTATAAATCCCTATGTCGCAAGATGGGTTGCCAAATGGCTCACTGACAGAACCCACACTGTGAAAGCAGCAGACTCTAAATCCAACTTCAGACCAGTGACAGGTGGAGTACCACAAGGTTCAGTCCTGGGTCCTGTCCTGTTTGGTATCTATTTCTCTGAAGTACAGGCTAACACAGAAGGTCTTTGGCTAACAAAGGTCACAGATGACTGCAAACTAGGACCCATAATCAAAACTCCTAATGATGTGGACATCCTACAAAAGGGCCTCACTGAGACAGATGCCTGTTGTCAAAGCCATGGCCTCAAGCTCAATGCCAAAAAGTATATTGTCATCCCTTTTGGTAAAAACTCTGTACCCATGAACTACCACATAGGCGGCAGTCTACTTAACACCGAAAGTGTGATAAGAGACCTTGGGACACAGGTGGACAGTAGTCTCTCCTTTGATAATCACATCGCCACAGTAGTCAGGAAATCCTTCTACGTGGCACACCTCATCACAAAAGGTTTCTCATCCAGGAAAAAAGAGGTCATTGTTCCCCTCTACTCATCACTCATTAGACCCATTACAGAGTACAACACCCTTTTGGTATGTACCTCATAGGACATCTACAACAACTGGAAAAGCTGCAGAAATACCTCACAAAGAGGATTACTTGCCTAAAACAAATGCCCTATGCAGACCATCTCAAAAAACTCCAGCTTTACTCTGTCGCATATCGCCTACTCAGAAGCGATCTCTGCCTAACATACAAAGCTATGTCAAACCCAGAGCTGTTGGACATGCTCCACTTAAAGAAATCCTAATCCCTCTAAGCTACACGCTCTAGGGACCTAAACCATGTCACAACAGTAAACAGAACATGCTGGAGGGATAGATTCCTGTCCCAGAGACTTCCCATACTCTGAAACAAACTACCTATCTATATCAAACAAAGTTCCTCATTAGCACTCTTCAAGAAAAATCTTGATGATTGGATGGGAGATAGGAAATTCACCCCGGGGATCACTTCTGTGGCTCTGCTTGACAGGAGCACAGGAAAATAATTTTCTTGGGTGGCAAAAGTCAGGGTACTATTTAGCTAGGCTTATATAGGCCCTAGGGCCAGTAGCCTAGTACCAACCTATGAACCTATGAACCATGTGTGCACAAATTCCAAATTAAATAGTTATCAGACACATTCAAGCAGTGTTTTGGGCATAACAACTTAAAGACACAGGAAATTAATCACAATGTAGATATATCAACGAACACCACTAGTAGTGCAGTACAGTGATACATTCAGCCATCTCAAATCTCATTGTCACATCAGTAGCATCACATTTGTTACAAAATCAGGACTTTACCCAATAAAATGATAATGGAGAAGGGCACAGGGAACAGCAGAATTGTTTTCATTGTTCACACAATTAATATCAACATAATTTTATATGACATATCTGTCAGTTCTAGTCAATACTGACCTTATTTGCTTTTCCTATATCAACACATTCATACAACAAATTGACTATCAAGATTTAGTATGAACTCCATCAGTAAAATGATTTGGTAACAGGTTTCAATCCCTGGTTCAACTGTACTGTTTCTCTAAGCTCAAAAAATGTACACATTATGCTATAGAGGTATGAGTATGCTAACTTTAATTTCTTCGCTCAGTACTGTTCAGACTAGTGAAGAAAGTGCAACCGATCCCATCTTCATTGTAGTGTTGGTGGCAGTCCAAATAAAATTTTCATTTTTCACTTTGGCCAGTGAAATGCAGTTCGATGCTGTTGACCAATGCCAGTTAATGTAGCACCATGACAAATTTAGTGCAAATCATACAAGGAAAAAAGGGTAGAGCAAATAATTTAAAGGTACATTTCACATGTTTAAATAACTTTGTTATCTTGCAAAAGGGACCTTTATGGATTTGAACCCTCAAATAAGAGTATTGAGAAAATCATTTGAGTATTTTCCACAGTTGCCACAGTCCAGACACAGGACAAAAAGAGTTTAGATGTAATGATAATGTGACATTGTATCAAGTCACATTGACTGTGTAATAAAAACAAGTTATTAAAGTTGTCCTTTCTCATTTGACAGTAAATGACTGGATGATTGGAATATTGCAAGCAGTTCTGATAGCCATATACTCACACAGTATTAAACAAAGACTGTAAACACTGCAGTTTATCACTTTCTTTCTCTATGGTGTCCGTTCCCTTATCTGTACTTTGTTAATAGCAACACTATCTCTGTTTTATTGCTATATGTTATCTTTACTAATACTTAAAGTACTCCCTTGAATATGAACATTTCTTACCAAGGGGCAGGAACTGTGTAACCATTTGAATGTCAGGGCTGTCACTCTCCTAAATCACTCTATGAACTTTTAAGCATTTTAGTAAGCCTCTTCTCCCAGATGCACCCTCATTAGTTCTACATCAAAGAGTGAAAGCTGATTGTTCTTGAAGTCGGAGTAATCATAGATACCTGTAAGTCATTAACAGGGAATACTTCTCAGTGCTTGTCCTTGCATTGTTAAGGTGTGTGCAAGTAATTGTGTGGCTGCTTACACCATGTTTACATTTGCTGCACTTAGTGCAGATTGTGGTATTCAGGAATTCAAATGATTTCACACCTCATTTACATACTCACAGTGCTCACATGGCTGACTCTGCAATACCTAAAATGAATTGTGTAGCTAATGCCCTTGTATCATACTGGGGAGACTGTTTTGATCCAGAGAGCTTGATATTGCTAAAAAAAAACCTTTGGAGAATTACCTATTTTCTACACCAGTGTATTGTAAAGGTATGTTGCTATTTCTTACATGATCCTTTTAGTTTAACATTAAAAGATGAATTGCACTGACCACTGAAAAGCATTTTTTATATTCGTTTTTTATGTTATCCTTTTCTTTATGCATAGCCATAGCTGCATTTCAAACATATGCTACAGAATGCTACATGACCTATTTTTAGTTTTATATTTAATTTGATGTTTGCATAATTATTACAGATGAGTGTATTCTAACTTTGTAGGAAGGTCTGGCATTTTACCTGTTTTAGCAGAAAAAGAAAAATGTGTTCTCTTTGTGGATTCCTACCTGACTGACTTCCAGAACAGTTGAAATGGCAGTTATAATAGGGTTGTCTTACATTTCTACTGCTATATTTTTAATCACTACTTTTAATGCTGCAATGTGTTACACAGTTAAACCAGCGTTATCTCCATTATAGAAGTATTATAGATGGGTGCTGATATTTGATTTTGAAAAATCTATTGGGGGGGGTCCTAACTCGGGTGTAGTCATAAGGAGCAATTAACATTTAAAATGGTGTGCATGTCGAATGCATGCAGTCACTTATAATTCAGCTCAATGCCATGATGTCTGTGTATTATATATATGTTCTGTACTATTGTAAACTTGTCTCTACTTGTATGTCTGTTTGGGGTGTTTCACCTCGTGTCTCCACTGAAAAAGGGTAAATTCTTACCCAGCTGGACCAACCTGGTTAACAAATGCAAATAAATAAATAAATAAATAAAATACAAATTATCTATGTCTGTTTTCTGGTTCATCTCATACAGGGATATGACACTCAAGAAAAAAAATCTGTACCCTACAAGCCTTAACTCATCATGGAGCTTGTCTGTTAGAGGGAGGTAGACATGACCAATCAGCCTTAGACAGGATATGGCAGCAGGTGGTCGATGAAGAACCTAATCCCAGAAACAACATCAGGCAAGTGACATGATAACCTCTGCCTGCAATAGAGCAGCAGCATTCGCCAAGAAGCAGGTGGGGGGGAGGGTCCTGCTGCCAAACCACTACGTACTGAAACAGAGGAGTTCCGCTCTACTGTCAGAGATGTGGATAGTTCAGCAGACGGCTCCTGCAGAATCCTTGACATTGGTGGAAATTTGGATGATGGACCTAGTAGACCTTCAAGGTATGCAAAATGAGGTGTCATATATATATATATATATATATATATATATATATATATATATATATATATGTATATGGGTCTACTTTACATTACCGAAACTACACTTCACCGACACACAAAACACAGACCCCAAATAACCGAAACCACACAACACCGACAACTCACAAAACCGAACACAATTACACTGACACAAACAACATAAACTACACATGACACACAATGACATATCCACTAACCCTAACCCAAACCCTAACCCTAAGGTCCGACACTACCGCACAGTTACCCTACCCGCACCCTAACCCTAACTCACTTAACCCACCCCTACACCTAAAGACTGTCACTATCGCACACTTAACCTACCTGCACCCTAACCCTAACTCACTTAACCCACCCTAAAACATAAAGCCCCTCACTATCGCACACTCACCCTACCCGCTCTCTAAACCTAACTCACTTAACCCGTCCCTAAACTACAGTCCGTCACTATCACACACTTACCTTACCCGAACCCTAACTCCAACACTACCACACACTCACCTTTCCCACACCCTAACCCAAAATCCCACAATATCGCACACTTACCTGACCGCTCCTAACTCCGTCACTATCGCACACTTACTGAGTCGCGCCCACACGTTACCCTTGTCATTCTTTCGGCTGTCGGCAAATCACCTTTTCGATCAACTTACCTGTCGGTCATTTCGTCTCGGTCTTCCGCGTGTCGGTGAAGTGTCGTGTCAGTAATGTAAAGGGGACATATATATATATATATATATATATATATATATTTAAAGACAGCAATAACTATGAGTCAGGCTACAGTCATAGAGAGATAGTGGAGGTTGTTTTAGTGGTGGTGTGGGAAATCCCACTGATCATTACATTTTTGTATGAGAACATATTTAATATCCACTTGTGAAGGGGGTTGTTCTTTTTCTTTTTTTCATTTGCATTATGATACTTAGCAGACTTCTCTCCTTTCCATTCCACACATATAGACACTTCTGGTTTGCAGGCTACCAGCTCATATGCACATGGTAAGCACATATTTAGTTATTGTTACTACTATACATAAGTTAAATTCAGGTCTATATGAGAGTAAAGTTTGTGTTGCTGTAGCATCTGTTAAAGTTTAACATGTTCAAGGAAAATATATGATCAGTTTTATTATCCTTTTTTCTGTTTATTGTGTTTATTGCTTGTTATCACAGGGGATTCTGGGAATGGCACTGTGGAACATCTATTGTCTGATGTCAGAGTATCAGCAGCCTCTGATGATAATGGTGATGATGATAGTGGTGGTGGTGGTAATGAAGCACATACTGAGGTTGCAGAGGGTCATTCTGAGACTGAAGGGCCCGCCCATATTTTTGACACAGTCCATATACCTACACATACCCATTACACAGATACCTCTGATATAGGACAGGTTGAGGGTAACACAGTTGATCAGGCTAGTGTAGTTACTCCAGTTGTAGAGACAGTTGCTTCTCCCAGTGGCCATCGTAAGGATGTGGTGCCACACAAGAGGGCTGGTAGACGTGCTTGGAGGGGCCTCCTGTCCACTCTCATCCTGATGCTGGTGTGTCATTAGGTGCCACCAGATGTATGTGTAGGGCCATAGTGGAGGCACAGGCACATTCCACCAGGGCCTCAGAAGTGACAGTATAACTACTAAACATTCTGCATTCTGATGTGAGTGACTCCCTGAACTAAGTGGACAACTTCTTAGACGAGATGAACAACAAACAGGATTGTGCAGTGTCTGTGATAGAATGTCTTTTGGGGAAGGTTATGTTTTCATGTGGCCAGAAAGCCACTACATTTTCTAGTGTTAGCAAACATGGTCATGCACAATCCTGCTCCCATAGTGACACTACATCCACTGCTCCATCAGTGATTGCAGTGTCCAACCCCAAACATGGTAGGCCAAGGGGTCGTGATCCTGGCTGTAGGCATAAGGAGAGTTCATCCAGCAGACATCTCTCATATTTAGGTAGCACCCCAACTTCTAACCAGGGCCATGGAGGCAAAAGTACACTTCCTGGTAGAGGTGGTTCTCATGGTCAAGGGGCAAAGACACCGAACAGAGTACTCTACCATACACTGCTTACATCTGTCCAAGATGCCAGGATGCAGTTCTAGCACAGCTCTTAAGTGAGTTCATACACACACACACACACACACACACACACACAAAGAAAGGAAATTCAGTTGCCCATTCCACTCCACACACATGCAAACTATCTAAACAGTACTGGTGAATGATATACATCTGTTTTAACTGGCCCAGGACACTGCATACTCTGAGATACATGTGTTTCCTATTAATACACACGCACTTCCTTGGTGTCAGTCTTGTCTCCTAATCCCTGTACAAATGATGATGACTGTGATATGCCCTTTGCATAATTTAGGGTTGCATGTGTGTCTGATGCACACAGTGGATAGCTAATGCTTGCTTATTCACAAGCTTATATTTACCAGTGTGTATTACAGAAGAGCAGTTCTTGATTTCTTGTTGATAGTCATTTGTTAATGATTGTTTCTATACTTGTTGAACCTCATTGCTTTTCAGGTACCATTGTCATTACAGCACTGGAAGCATTAGGTACTGCGGTCTTGATTTAAGGTATAGTTGTGCAAATGAGAGCATCACTGGCCTGATCCATATTTTATAGATGACAGTAAGCTGACATGCTTGATGTTCAGTATTGTTTGTGATATGTAAGTGAATATAGCAAAAATATGGCAGAGGAGAGATTACTGACAGGACTGCACACCTCAGCCAAATGTTCTGCTTAGGAGCATATACATATTTCCATATGAGAGTAATCAGTTCTATAACATATTTTTTTCTTTACAGTTTACTTACCTTGACATTAATGCAATTACAAATTGTGTCCTGGGAGTTGTCCTCATCTGATGCTATCAGAACACAACCACTACATGGTTAAGTACATGTTGTGCTGTTTGAAAGGCAACATTTTTCCTATCTGTACATGGGTGGTATCTCGGGCTTTGAGCTAGGTAGTGAGTGTTTATGTTATCCTTTGCCTCTTAGCGAAAGCCAGGGCATACTGTACACAACTCCATCTACCAGCACCATCTCTAGCTGGTGGTTCTCCCTCAGACTCCTCATCAGTACCTGCTGATGCTGCTGGCCCTGCCTGTTGTCCTTGAAACTGTAGTGCAACTCTTGGCTGTCCTTGTTGAAGGTATTTCCTGAGCATTATATTCTATAACATGACACAGTCTGTATTTATTTCAACAGATGTGCATTGGTAGTACTGCAGTGCACCTGCTGATGTGTCTAGACAAAGGAACCCAAACACATGTTCTATGGTAGTCTTACTCTTTGCATGAGCCTTATTGTATCTTTGCTCAGTGGGGTTGTGTGGGTTTCTCATGGGTGTCATCAGCCAGGGCTGTAATGCATGCCCTGCATCTCCAACTAGATACTCTTGAGAAATGGCATCCCTAGCAAATCTAGAGTGCAACTTACAAGAGTGTCATATGTGTGAATTGTGGAAACTGCCTGGGTTACCTGCACAGACATTTTGGATGATCCCTTGGGCATTACCACCAACCTGACAGTTTAGAGTGGAAACCTTTTCTGTTGATGTACCTCATTCTCTGCTTCCCAAGTAGGGCTTTTATTTCTATAACTGTGCAATCTATGGCCCCAAACACTTCTTGGAAGGGTGGTACTACATAGAAGTCTTGCATGGTTCTTGTTCTCTCCTATGGAGTTAGTGGGAAACAGATATGCTCCCTTGCATATAGTAGCATTGCATTTAAAAACTGAGGTAATACTCTAGAGGCTGATGCTGTGGCACCCCTAATATAGCTCTCTGGAAAGTATCAGTAGCAAGTATAAGCAATGCTAAACATACCTTTGTTTCCACTGGGGTGGGTTGTCCACAACTTCACTGGGGTCTGAGGTTGGGGTAGCAGAGGTTGCATATTTCCTCAAGTGTTTCCCTGTCCACCCTGTATGTCTCAACAATATCTGTTTCATGAAGTCCATGATTAGTCAAACAGGGTTCAAATACCTTTCTTCTTCTTGCCCAATGTCTGGCAACAGTATCACCCTGATTTAAATCCTGTTGCACATGCAGCATAATAACAGCAACAGCAACTCCTGACATGTTTTTTTTTTTAATAAGTGTAGTCATGCCTGTATTCCAATGAGTTTTGGTGTACAAGGCAAAAGCCTACACTGGTGCACATAATTGCTTTATAGGTTTCCGAATACCTCTGCCATTGAATTGATTAATTAGCATGTACTTCAGTTATTTATGCTTTCATTGGCATATTCTGCCATTTATGTATTTGGCAGCTGTAGCCACTTAATGAATAATAAATTGCACCGCCAGCATGATAGCTACACTTTGTGTAGCTGTTAATGAATCCGACCCACTGCCACCACACCATAAAATGAATATATCATCCCGGTAACATAAATAAATGTCCAGGTATTTTTTGTAAATCTCTTATCAAAACAAAGACTAAACTGGCAAATAGCAGTGTAGAAGCTGTACCCATTGCTACACTTGAACATTGTTTACAGATACCACCTTCAAATGTGAAGAAATCATTAATTAAGACAAGTTCCGTAAAACAACACTCAATATCAATGTCACTGCCTGGGGCACACTTTGTCTCAGTCAACATATTTCTCAACCAGTTAATTCCTAAATCTTGAGGTATAACTGTAAAAGAGCCTAGATATTAGTAGTTACTCACAAAAACTCATTGCTAAACTGTATATGTCTCCTGACATCTATAAAATGGCAAGAATCATTATTTTAAGATATCTGGAAACAAGTCAAGAACCCCCTTTATTTTTTTAATCAGTAAAAACTTCCAAGGGTTCTGTTTTGCTGCCTCCAGATGTTACAGCAGGACATAATGATGGATTATGCTTGTTTTTACATGCTTTAGGGATATCAGAGATAGTGGGGATTATTGGGTTCTGAAAAGGTTAGAAAATCAAATGTAATTTCTGTAATAAACCCATCTATAACAAATATTGTAAAAATGTGTATATATGTTTGTATGCTGTAATCATTTAATTGTAGGAGGCAGCTGTGAAACGGGTGTAATTTTGCAGTACTGAAAACATTCTGCCTATGTAAACAGTAATCTTCATTAAGACCACCCTACTCCCTTTACTGGAACACGAACAACCCTGTTGTTGTAAAAGGTCATGCAGTAATTGATGTTCTGTCCAAGACAAATTAAAAGAATGTAAGATTTATGTTTAAACATATATCTAAAGTCTTCTTACATAACCTAGAAAAAAGTTTAAAATAGGTGATAAGCATGGGTTAAATAAACTTCTTCATTTAAAGATAGAACCATGGACCACATCTGTATTCCTCTTGTAAAGTGCCAGATGTAATTTCCTGATATACAATCTAAATTCAATAACAGTATGAACTAGACTGGCATATCTAACAGGCACTAAAGCAAGGCCTTTTAAATAACGAAGAATAAGTGTGAGATATAACACTCTCCATGTAGTTAAACACACAGGCATCAAAGCCATCTCCATGATATTCTTTACTTACAACATATGTACCCTGAGAATGTTATCACTGGTATGAAATAAGTGCAAAGAAACAGATGTGCTCCCAAATTAAACCTAAAAGCCCAAGTTATAAAACAAGATTATGGCAGAAGTACACATATTTCCTCTAATTGTGGTAGGATGCTTTCCACTGTTGTTAAAAATAATTCTTCTGCTTTGGTGAGCATGATGATGTTGACTAATTATGCTGGTTCCTCTGTTGATTATTCCCTCTGATCTTTACAACAGGGAATATTCTAAAAAATCAGCAGTATGATCATCATTTTTTCAAACTCTTGTGAACCAAATGAGTTAAAATAATAAATATCATTATTATGACATGAATCAAGTAGATCAGTGGAGTTATAATAGTTTCTGTTGCAGTAGCTGTTTCCATGTGAATTGTAGATACTTGTGTTGTTGTTCTTGAACCCTGACAATTGTTGGAAGATCTGTTTTTATATTGCCACCAGGAGTGAGAAATACTTTACAGTTTTTGTACTCATTTTCATCACTTTCGTATTTTCTCTTTTCTGGCTCTTATAAGTTTAATGTGTTTCTCTAACTTGTCAAGAATGTCATCAACGTCAGACTTGTATGTGGGAAACAACAAGTCTTTAATATTAGATTTGTTACGTTCTCTTAAAACACTAGTTAAAGAATCAGTAAGCTTGATACTATGTTTGATCTATAACTCCATATGTTCACAGCCTATTTGCTCAAAGAAAGCAATTAAATCAGTGCATAATAGTGTAGCCTCATAAAGTCTGTTTGGGACCTCCATAATCTGAATCCTTTGAGAATGCAATATGACCCAATGCATTTGTGAAAATAAATGTTCTCCAATTCTATAGATTTCAATTTGAACAGTTTATTTTTCAACTCTTGTAGCAGACTTGACACAGTGGTCTAATTTTGTTCGACAGGGTTATTTTTTTCCAGATTGGGAAGTCAGCCAATAATCAATAATGACATAAACAGTCCTTGAGGGTGAATCAGGCATATGAGACAAAACCTCATTAAAATGTTCCTGTAATATCTGAAGAATGTCCACACTGTCTCAGTGTATTGACTACACAGTTATTGGCACTGGAAGCATATTGAGTAAGTTGTCTTCATAACAAAGTAAGGTCACCTGATAAATTCATACTATTTTTGTTGGAAAAAACACATGATGAGTGGAAGAATTATCCATAGATATCAAGTGCTATGAAGACATGGACCTTTCATAATTATTGAAAAAATAAACCTCAGAAGAGAAAACAAATCTCAGTAACCATGAACAGGGCCATCCAACCTGGAAAAAAACATATACAACAACACAATTGACTGAAGTCTCCACTAGAACCCTATAACACTCAATGCCATACATGGTAAAATTTCCATGGCCCATGCTGTTCATTTGTTTCGTTCCCATAGAACTTTGGATATCTGCAATTGTCAACTATTGACCTTCTAATATTATAAATATGTCACTGTCTGTTAATTTTACAAACTTAAGACTACCTGCATAACTTTCTATATCCACTATATATTAACCAGTGTTTATTTTTATGCATTCTACTAAATTATGAAATGTATACTTTCTGAACTGACTTTTGTATTTGTAAATTTGAACTTGTGAGCAAACAACTGTTTTGCTGCTCTCTGAGTGCAGGTCATGGCCAAAAATGATCAGCTAACTGGCTCACTTACCTGGTTATAAAATAGCAGTAAATAAATAGCTAAACATATAAGTAAATAAATAATGAATTAAATAATTAAATAAATATCAGTGGCATTCCTTTTAATAATTACTTCATCAATAATGGACTTGACCAAGTCAATTTAAAAACATTAATTTTAAATTATTGTCTTCATTTAAAAAATACATTATTAGATATTAAATCTGACAGTCTTAAAAGCTGGCCTTTGATAATGTTCTTTTTAATCCTAAATGGGTGGATGCTGTAAAAGTCAATGTATATAGTAGAGAATGTTTGCTTTTTTTTTAAATGGCTCCATATAAGTAACTGTGATCACTGTTCTTATTCACTCTCACATCCTGAAAGTCAATATTTAAGGTGAGTGATCTATAAAAAGTAGTAGTCTCAAGATATTTAAAAAAAATGTTCAATGGCACACGGTCACATAACCATAAAATGAATATGCCATCTTGTTATTACAAACAAGCATTCAGGTGTTGTTTGCAATCACTGTTTAAAACATAATTATTTTCCCAGACTGTTAGTTGATTTTCATATCATTTTTAAAGGACATTTTAACTGAGGAACTAATAGGGTCATTTATTTAGCCACTTGCTTGTCATGTTCAGTATTTTATGCCAGCAAAACTAAAAATGACCTATGTGGCAAAAAAATGATCTATACAGCTACACAATTATGATGAGCTTGTGAGAATTTCTATTTAGTGTCTTAGAAAAAAATACTATAAAACCTACTTTGGGGAACTGAAAAACATTGCTTCTTTTTAGGAAACTATTTTGGCAACTGAAATTTAATTTTGACAAGACACCCTATCTAAATCATATTATTTTGATTAAAATTGCATTGAAAATTAAACATAACCAAATTTGAACCAAACTATAATATTTCATATATTTGTAGATAATATTACAGACAGTTATCAAAAGTGTTTTTTATCATGTTTACTTTCCCTTTATTTCTGATTGGCTAGAGGTCATGCTTTGTGTATCTGATTATGCTATTTATTGTTAAATTATTGTGCATAATTCCTTTCTCAAGAAATTTAACCCTATTTAAAAGAAAAGGATTAATGTTAATAAATTTCTTGGAGAATACTTCAGTCGATTGTGTTTTTTAATGTTCATGTAATATATATGATCATGTGATCAGTTTTGTTCCAATGTTGTTAAGTGATTGTCTGTTTGGCAAATATACCAGAATGAAAGTATAGTTACTTATTTTCTGCATAGATAAAAGTCCTCCATCCCACCCTGTATCATCTACTAGTTAATATAATAATATCCAAGGTTATTGTGTCACTCTGACAAGGAGGGTACATTTTTCATTGGTGATTTAATCAAACAGCTGTTTCGGCTACATACTGCACATCATACTCACATGAATTATTTCACATACTGGCCTTGATGAACTGTATCTAACCTATTATGAATGCCTTAGGATTACTGGCAAATAAGAGGAAATCTCAAAGATCTCTATAGTTCCATTACAAAGTTTAAAGAGGCATCAACAATAAAATTAACTGTGAATTTCACATTTATTTTTTCTGACTTCTTCATGTAACACTTGAACTTAGTCACTTGAAGAAATAATAGATATCCAGTTAAATGCTATTAAGAAGTAGTAAGAAATTAATTCCACATAACATTCTTGAACCTCTTGAAAATTATTTCCACTGGCACTCAAATTACATTCTGCCAATAAAAACATTACTGCATCTAGATTTTTGCATGGAACTGTCTATGTTGGAAAAGTCCTAAATTACTAAATGAATTGTGTTTCCTCAATTGTTTTCTATGGATGGTACAGTGGCTTCATGGTTAATATTGCTATGTTGCTGTTAAATCAATGAAAACCTTGTTGAAAATGGCTCAAACAGTCCAAAAGAACTTAAAATAAGCTAAAAAGGCAAAATAGAGACTTAAATTAGCACTTTCGTCCCAATCTTTATTGGCAGAACTTCATCATTGTTTAAATATTTGAAGTTTAATCATGACCCTTTGTTACCTTCATTGCATTTTCCCTGCCTTTATATACTTAATTTTTCTATATTGATTTCATGAGTTAAAATATCAAAATATGAATATTTGTGAAATGAGGAAATGAGCTACTAGATTTCACAACATACTTTCATGCCCACCATAACATGTATTTACAGAGTCATCTGAATGTATATATTAATTTGTATTTTCTTTGCAAGAGCTAATTCAGTAGAATGTACCAAAGTATACTGACTCACATATAATGTCATTTGGATTAGGATATCTTCAAGAAAAGTCTAGTATAATCACGAAACCATATGGTATAATAAGTTGAGATTTCTCTTCAGCCCCTACATATGATCTCTCACAATCCAGAAGATTAGGAGCTTTTTTCCCTGTCTGTTCATAACAATGACAACTGGCTACTTGTTGAATATTCACATTAACCAGTACAACATGTGTTTGTCACATTGCCGGAGTTATTTGTTTTTTGTTATACTTTGCAGTATGGTTTGGTTTTGCCACAGAAAACATTTTTGCAATTAACAGTGATCTTATTTTGCTTTGGTAAAGCACATACATGGAGAAAAGCCTGTTCATGTTTACATTTTGAGTTTTGCCTTTTTTGAAGTGGATTGGAAGTTTTCTGCCTGTTGATTTTAACTGGAGATGATGGCTTGCACATTGGCGTTTGGTACCTACAGCAGTTGGCATCACATGGGTTATGACCAAGAAGGAGTTATATGGGACATTATCTTAATGCCAGGTTTACTTCCTTTGAATGCAGGTGGCCACTAATTACTGGAGTCAGATGGAACAAATGATCCTGCTAATCATCTGTTGTGCATTTTTTCTACAGTGCTACTTGACTCCTTATTAATTTCACAGATGCATAATGTTCTATTCCGCTATGCTTTTATTCAGCTGGGTATGTCTGCAGTTTGGCATTAGTATATATAGTTAAGGGAGGTGGGGGGTGTAGCCCCCCCCACTTAGGTTCATGTTATATTCTCTGCTTTTGGTTTTATATTGTTTAGTAAAACCAAAGTAAGTGGGGGGCTGTGCCTCCCACACCCCCACTGATTATATATACTAACTCCAAGGTCGCACTACAGTGGGAAAAAGGACATATTCCATTTACTTGCCTTACAGTACTCTAGACACTGCTAGTACTAATTGTCAGTCAAATGAACTGTCAGTCAAATGAAGTGTCAGTCAAATGAAGTTTCAGTCATTTGGTCTGACTAAAATATTTGTCAGTTAAATGAATATATATATATATATATATATATATATATATATATATATATATATATATACACACACACACACACATCTACATCTACATCCATGTGTAGGTAGGTCTCTGTTAAAAAACAAATAAATAAATAAAAAATAAAAAAGACTTACTTCCAAGATTCACCAAAAATTGTTTTATTCTTTTGACAGTTTTTTTTGAACTGTCACCAACCAGTATAAGTTTTGTCAACAGAGAAATATGATTCCACTGTTTGATTCGCACTTGAGCAGGAACTTTGTGCTTGTTTGCTGGCTTTAGTAGGTAGTCCTATCATACAGCCTCCCAGAAAAAGAACAAGATGAGTTTTATACTGCCTCTTTCTCTAAGGTACAGTGACAACAATACACTAAGCTGGTATGAGCAACGCACCCCATATTTTATTTTTTATTTAACATTTGTTTACAAGGAAAGTCCAACTTGGAACAAAGCCAATTTTCATCAGAGGCTCGGGGAGAAATGCTCCAGATGCATGTCTTTGTAACATGGGAGGAAACTGAAGCACCTGGAGAAAACCCACATGAACAAAGGGAGGACATGCAGACTCCACACAGAAGCCGCCCCAGCCGAGAATCGAACAAGAGAACCTCTTGCTGTGATGTGACAACGTAACGGCTGCACCACATGTGGGATGCTTGACAGACTGCTCCCTGAAAAAATGCCTTTTTATGTGTTCCATTTGAACATATTATCAGCAGCTCAAGAACATATGCCATTTGTCGACTATTACTGCCACGCTACTGTGACATGAGGCTGGATATATCAAAGAAAGGAAAGAGATCTCATTTACATCTATTTCAGATAGTTTGGATCCAGAGGACAATAACATGAAACTGATTTTGCTAGACTATATACACAGAGACCGATTTTATGAAGGAATCGAAGGAAGAAACAGATTCTTCTTTGAATCATTTCTTTAAAGGGGAGAATATATCTATCTAGCAACAAATGTCCTTAAAAGAAGAAATAAAGGGACTTTCAAAATACTATAGGTAAGTTAAAGTTTATTAATTCACTGGATCCCGAGGGGAGAACATGCTATTTCTATAAGGAAAGTAAAAAATAATTAATTTATTTTCCATTCTAAAGCATTTTTACATATTTTTGAAGAAAGAAATACATCCAATGATAATGGTAATGGTAGAAAATAAAATATTCCCACATGAGTACCCAGTGATATAATTTTTAAATGTTGATCTCAAGATATATGTAAAACATGAGCAAGAAAGATATGGAAGTTATGTCAACCATTAATATTGTCATGTCATACTGGATTTAGGAAGCCCAGGTGGCTAACAGTTTGTGACGTTATATGAGATAAGGAAAAGAAAACACCTTTTTAAAACAATGACTGTAAAAACACATTTGATAGAGTTTTGTGGCATTTTGTATTTGTTTTTGAAAGAATGAACTTTTTTTTTCAAAAAGCCAAATTAGTCTTTGAATATCAGAAGAAACATTTTAAATGCTTGCTTGTGAATAACCTGTGTTATTTCCTTACCTTTTCATTTTACATTGACATACAGTACATTATATTTTGTAAATCAGGTTACTGGCATATCAAGATAATTTTCTGATGGATATGGGATCATGATTTTTAACCCAAATCAATTTCCTTGTTAAATATAAAAGCAAATGTTTATCTCTTTAAATTGTATTTCATTAAACTTCTTTATGAAAGAAGTGGATTTCAAAAATGTTACATACTGTAGAAGGACCAGTTTAATACATCCAATTTAGTCACTTTTCTTTAACTGTTTATACATTTATTTACCAGGTAGTAGAGCTGTTCTGTTCTAGTAACTCTTTTCAGCCTTTAAGGAGGCACATGATAATGAAAATATTATCTGGGACTACAATTAACTACATTATAAAGCTATTTACAGTAGACTGTGTATCTAGTACACAAATATTTGTAGGTTAGAAGTAACACATTTCAGAGAACAGCTGCAAGCAATTATGAGAAGATATGCATTTGTTTTATTTACACGTAATTCAGCAGAGATTAAATAAAGCAACATTTTGCCTGACACATAATTGTAACATGAAAGCCTTGCTGAGAAATTCAGCACTGAAGTCATTTGTATTCCATGTATAGTGTAAAGTGATCACGATTTTCTTATATATCAAACAAAGATCTGGATATTATAGTATATACACAGGCTTCAACACTGTGCTGACACTGTATGTATGAAAGCCAGTGATTCCTAGTTGTGAGATTTGAGACTATGTGCTACTTACTTTTGTTTTAAGGATTTTAGGTGTGGCCTGTATTTGGTAATGTACCTGTTGTTATATTTACATTTTCATAGATTCATAGATTCATAGATTCTTACTAAGCTAACTGCCCTTGCGAGCCATTTTAAGCTTAGCCAATTATTCCTTGTGAGACTCAAACCCTGCACCTTGTGTTTGTAAGGCAAACACCTTAACCATTTGGCCACCCTCCCAACATCATTTCATTATCTCCTGCTGACATAATCCAAAGGCCATTTTTAATGGCACAGTGCTTTAACACGGCTTTTAAATAATTCCATGTAGTGAGTCCTAGATTCCTAAAAACTGTTTGGAAACTATTCACGGGTGCCTTTTGTCTGATTGCCACATTGGAATTGTCTGCTTTTTATCCAAAGAAGCATTGCCAGGAAATCTAATGATACATACTCACTGACAGCAGTCAGGAGATACGAACTTTTAAATTAAAGTAAAAACAAGCCATAATGCTGTTAAGCCTATTGGGGACCACGTTGCATTTGCTATGGGTATGCAGTTGTGTTCTTCAGGATCTATAATACATATGAGGATACATACTTTATTTACTGCGGTTTGGATTTATTTGGTACTAAGTAAAGATGCAGGGTATAAACAGGAACAGAAATAGTCAGGAAACATATGTAGATCTGAACAGATGAAGAGGATATGCTGTATCAATGGAGAAAAAAATATTCTGCATTGGAAATAGACTGTATTGCCTAAAGGTTTGTTTCCACAGTCAATTCCTAGCATAATTTTCATTTCTAGCCTGATTTAAAAATCTTCCTAGGAAAAGATAAAAAGCTTTATCTGGACTACTCTGGGCCAAATGAAGATCTCTTCACAATAGTTATTCATTGAAATAGGAAGAATGCAAGTTTTGAATATACACAAAACATATTAGTGGAAAAAGAACTGAATAATACAGAAATATTTCTAAATAAATATTAAGCAGTTATTGGGAAATGTTGAAGAACACACCAAGATTTAGTTGTGATTGCCTGTGTAGTAAGTGATGGTTAATAAGATGTTTCTTGGTAAAAAAGGCAGGGATTGAATAATTTGTTGCTTAAGTTATATAATATATAGCAATATATGTAAAGTATAATGTTTGCTATGTTAATATTATTTGATTACTTTTTTATGAATGCAAATTTGTCACAAGTGATAATTCAATAAAGCTGTTTTGGGAAAAAAGGTTTAGTTGTTGGCACTTCTTGAGTTCAGACAGCAAGACAACTGAACATTCTCTCAGTAGAATGGCAATTGGTTTAGCTGAGAAGTTGTCTTAACATTATGACAGCAAAATCTTATTACAGCTGTTATCAACCCATTAAATTAAAGTACATGTTTAAGTCTGGAGGAAATGGGATAGCATCAAGTTTCTAAATGTTACAGAAAGAATTAATAATGCACCATTTTAATTTTATGTTTAAAAAGTGTAAGTGTATATGTTTGAATATATTCTCAATGATCAAATTAAAGTTTCAATGACACTCTGTTGACACCTTCAAATCAATCATTCCAAAAATCAACTGATTGAAAAAGAAACAAAACCATTCCTTTTCTGATCTGTTCACTAAACAAAATAAACAGCCCAAATTCTAACACCATAATTGGATCAAATTTGTATGAACAGTGGTGCTGTTAGGGGAAAGGGCTGCTCATAAGATAAAGAGCAGGATTAGGGTTAGGGACAGAGGAACAAGTAGGGTTAGGGTTAGCACACATAAATGAGGTGGGCAGAGTTGTTTTGATCCCCTAATCTACCTCTGTGCTCACCCTAATCCTATTCCTGACCCTGCCCATGACACTAACTCTAGCCCTGCACATTACCGTACAAAAAAAATGTCACTGACAGCACCACTAAATACACACATGTATAATACACATGCACAATACTAAAACATTTCCCTTACCCAGCCCTTAACCTGACTTCATCCACAAACACTTTCTCAAACACACCTAACCCACTTATCTTCCCATCGACATATCCCTTCAATGGAATTGACCTCAGAAATTATTGCAATCAACCTAACCAATGTTAGATGTAACATCACAGCAGTTTAATCAGTAAAACAAACACACATTTGACTGATCTACCAGCAACTGTTTGTTATTGTGTATATCTGGGGTATTTCATTAAGACAAAGTTAAACATTTTATTTTTATCTTTGTCCAAGGAGAACCAGGCCCCTTTCATCACTTTTAGTAGAGTGGATGGTAAGGTTCCTTTGCATCACCCAGATATCCTGTATTAACTTAGCACCCCTTCAAGGGTAAGTAGAAGAGATTAGGTTATGAGAGGCATGCAGTATAGGTAGCAATACTCAGTAAACAGTTAATTTGGGTGCCTTACCCAGCTATTACTATCCTACCCCATCTTTCAGTTAAGGAGGAGCTGTTGGAAAGTTGTTCATATGGTTTGATTCTGCTGGATTGAGCATAGAGACATACTGTAAGGATCATTGGTTTTAAATCCCTGACGTGAGACATGGTCCAAAGAAGTTTAGAAGGTCATGACCTTTCTTAGAACTAATTCCAATTTGGGTGGGTTCGGTATCAAGGCAGGATTTGTTCTGCAATTAGAAGTTGATCTTTCATTTAGATAACTTGATAGTCATGCACGTCCTCAAGAAGTCTTTTAAATCTAAGAGGTTGCAACCCCTAATCAGGGTTTTAGTTTCGTAGAGTTTCTGTATTATTTTGACATTTTAAAGCAAACACTTCTTTGGAAAGTTAATAAGTTAGCTGATGCTCTTTCTTGTTCACAGATTCACATGCTTGTCACCTGTTTCGAGAAGTGCAGGCAAACCAATGATCATTCCTGCACACCTTTAGATGAGAGAAGACTGATTTTGTGGTTGTTCAGCAAATCCTGTACGTCAGTTACTAAGAAAGTGTATGGATTAGCTTTGTTAACTTTTCAGAAATTTTATTTCGACTTATCTCACTCTGAAATGGTATCCCCTGCTTATTTCTCATCATGTAACTCTTAAATGCATTGTTAAACAAAAGTTTAGGTCCATTAGCATTCATTTGTCTGCCCTCAGCCTGTGAGTTAAAATGTTTGGTCCCAAATTTTAGTAAGTCCTTGATTGCTGCCATGGTTCTGAAAGGCTGGGACAAAGTCATGGATGAGTCAGTTGACAGCAGGAGTCTATCCATAAGGGAATCTTATACCTTTGAAAGTGCCTACCTTCTGTTCTATAACCCCTTTTTTCTCTCTGTTTGGACCTTTTTATTCTGCTCCTTATTCTTGGGAGCACTCAGCGTTAATGGATTCCAGTCCTCTCTTGTCCAGGATGATAAAATCTTTACAGAGGACTTGGTCAGGTTTGGATTCACAATTTGGATTCCAACCCACTCTAGAAGATATAAGCACAGTATTAAAGAAAATGAAGTCAGGAAAAGCAGAAGGATCAGATGATTGGGCGGCACAGTGGTGCAGTGGTTAACGTTGTCGCCTCACAGCAAGAGGTTCTCCGGTTCGATTCTCGGCTGGGGTGCCTTCTGTGTGGAGTTTGCATGTTCTCCCTGTGTTCGCGTGGGTTTCCTCTGGGTACTCCGTTTTCCTCCCACATTCCAAAGACATGCATCTGGAGTGTTTCTCCCCAGGCCTCCGCTGAAAACAGGCTCTGTGGAACCTAGTCGGACATTCCCGGTCAACAAATGTTAAATAAAATAAAATAAAATAAATAAATAAATGATATTACAGCCGATATGATCAACATGTTGGGTGAGATAGGGGAGAAATGGCTCTTGAGGGTACTCAAAGCAGTATGAAGAGAAAGGCATACCCCAGATGACTGGAGAATAAGCATACTAGTGCCAATTTACAGGAACAAAGAGGACATCCACAACTGTTGGCAGTACAGAGATTTCAAACTCCTGAACATTACATGAACGTTTTGTAGAGAGTGATTGATAAATGAATACACATAGTAGTAGAAAGTAAGAAGAGAGAAAATAAATTTTCATTCAGCTCAAGATGCAGCACAACTGAGCCAATGTTTGCAATGAGAAATATAGTTGAGAAGAAGCTAGAAATAAGGAAGGAGTCCAACTGGGCATTTCTAGACATAGAGAAAGCATATAACAATGTCCCAAGTAAGCTGATGTGGGTAGTCCTGCAGTGTTATGAAATCTCAGAAACATTAGTAGAATTAGTGCAGGCTCTTGTATCCCCCTGGCTAATGTCTCATTAGAACACTTCACCTAACTTAAGTAACTCTGCTAAGCCAACCAATCATAGTACTGTACCCACTTAGGACTGTTAATCTACTGCTCATCCCATCTATCCAGGAGTTAGAGAAAACTATCCCAGCAATGTTGTGCTTTCCATAAGCAATTAAAACCAGGAGAAGACATATTGTAAATCAATTTGTTATCCTTCCCAACTAAAACCAGGTAAATACATATAGTAAATTAATTTGTTATACTTCTCGACTATAGTGAGCATCATCTGCTCTCTCGGAGCCTTATTCTATGTCTCTCTGCCTTTAGTAAATCTATCACAATTATCCTAAACTGAGGAATATCTTCTAAAATGTAATATTATGTTGTAGAGAATGAATGTATCCTATCTGTTAGTTAATATGTATGTCAAAGTCTCTTCTATGGAAATTGTATGTCAAAAGTCTGTCCTTAAAACTATGTCTTGTAAAAAAAATTGTTCGCTTGGAGCTTTTCTCCCTGGGCCTCCACTGAAAATGGACTTGTAATCCAGTTGGACACAAATGTAAAATAAATAAATAAAAATAAATATGTACAAAGACCCAATGACTCAAGCAAACACAGTGTTTGGACTTACAGAGGGATTCCCAGTGGGAATGAGTGCACATTAGAGTTCAGCTCTAAGCCCACTGTTGTTCATACTGGTGATGGAGTACATTAGCAAGCAAGCTGGAATGGGCAGATCAAAAGAGTTGCTGTAGGCAGACAATGTGGCATTACAGGCAGACTCTGAGCAAGTGTAGGAGAATGGAATGCAAAACTAAGGGCACATGGGATGAAACTGAGTTCCGATGAGACAGTTGTCATGGCAACAAGGAGGGAGGGAGGGAATCGGAAGAAGCTGAGAACTGAAATAGAAGGGAAAATAGAAGAACAGGTTAACAGCTTCAAGTATGTAGGAGGGGGGTTGAGGAGAAGTGAAGTCTGAGTGAGGAGGTAAGATCTAGGAGTAGAGGGGCTGCAGCCAACTGGCACAGAGTTTCAAGAGTAGTGTATGACAGAAGAATGTCAAAGAAACTGGAAAGTAATGTGTATAAAACAGTGGTGGGACCAGTATTAGTGTGTGGTACAGAAACCTTGGTGGTAAAGGAAGAGCAGTTAATGAAGCTAGAAGTGATGGAGGTGGAGTGCCTCAGACAGCTAGTAGGATGCACACTGTTGGACAGAAGAAGAAATGGCATCAGAGTAGAAGCCAAAGTTACTCCAATTACAGTGAAAATGAAAGAGAACAGATTACACTGGTTTGGGCCCATGCAGAAAAGCAGAAGACAATCTGGTGAAGAAGATTTGAAACAGACAGGAAGAAGATAAGAGAAACTGATGGTGTCCAGCAAAGAGATGGATAGATTGTATAAGAGAAACCTGCAACAGTCAGGCATGACTGTTGAAGAAGGTAGGACAGTGGCATTGAATCAAGAGAAATGGTGACAGTTCACATGACACCCTGACCCCATGAAGAAAATGGGAAAAAGAGGCTGATGATGATTATGATGATTTCTTAGGCCAATTGGTCTATTAGGGAGGTCTTGGGCAAGTGGTGCATCATGTGGATCAAGCAGGCCTGGAGGTTGTGACAATTAGCAGTTTCGTTAGACAAGGTAGTCAGAAGGAAGGTGGGTAATGCCACCCAGAGATAAGCCATCCTTTTTGATTGAAATTAAATGTGTTACATGGTAAATCTGATGTTTGAATAATGGTTACGAATTGATGGAAGTTTGTTTACTGGTTTCAAATTAATATATCAGTTGCAGCGTCTTTGTGTGATGTCTTATTGGAGGTTCAGGCTCATTGTTGATGATTTTGGTACAAAACATTTTTTCATGTGTCCAAGACAATCAGGTGGGTGTATCTCTTACCAAGGACATATATATCCCTGGATTCTCACTGGAGCCACACTTCAGCAGAGTGGTGGCTTCTTCCTCCCACCCTCCTTGTAAGTCATGTGGTTCCCCATTTCAGGTGGGTAGCTGCCACAACCCACTCTTCAATTCCTCCTTCTTTCCAGGACCAAGTTGTCAATGTACTAGGCCTTGACTGAGTGGTACTTCATGTAGCTCATGTAGCCGGGAAACTGTGATGGTTAGTAGTTGGTTGGATAAGCCAGCTGGGACAGATGTGGAGCATGTCACCTGGCAATAAGCCATTCTTTTTTGATGGAAATTATATATGTGTTACATGATAAATCTAAAGTTTGAAAAATGGTTATGGATGGATAAAAGGGCAGCCACGGTGGTTCAGTGGTTAGCATTGTCACCTCACAGCAAGAGGTTTTCCGGTTCAATTCTCGGCTGGGGTGCCTTCTGTGTGGAGTCTGCATGTCCTCCCTGTGGTCACATGGGTTTCCTCTGGGTGCTCCAGTTTCCTCCCACATCCCAAAGACATGCTGTAGGTGGATTGGACACTC
Organism: Protopterus annectens; assembly: GCF_019279795.1. Lineage (NCBI taxonomy): Eukaryota > Metazoa > Chordata > Ceratodontiformes > Protopteridae > Protopterus > Protopterus annectens. Next base: position 1,735,547,791 of record NC_056731.1, on the reverse strand, counting down.
TAAATTGGCCATAGGTGTGAGTGCGTGTGTGTGTGTGCCTCTTGTGGAAGGTTAGGCACCAGGCTGGCAACTCAACACTATAAAACTCTACTGCCAATCATGAGCAGACAGATGATCCGCTGTGGTGACCCCTAACAGGAAAAAGCCAAAAGAAGAAGAAGAAGAACGTTATGGATGGATAAAAATTCTGTTATTGGTTTCAAATTAATAAATCAGTCGCAACATCTATCCTGTGTGTTGTTTTATTAGGGGAGTGAGTAAAAAGGTCACACAGGAAAAAACAGTCTGTTAAAAAATACAAAAAGAAAAATCTAGCAAAATTAGACTTTCCACTGTGTGAGTCCTTAAATCTCTTGTGTTGGAAGTGACATGGAATATATGCAAATTACGCTTTAAGGACATCAGGTGTTTGAATAAATGGCAATTCTGAATGTCCATGACTTTTTCTTTTAAGTCTATTTATGGACAAATTCTGGCCAAAAAAGCCAAACCCCACTAGCTGTGGACATGCATGTTTCTGCCTTCTTATGGCATCATCAGCACATCATAAGTAGAATGTTTGGCTAACATTTTGAAACACAAGTTTGTCGTACCCAACTGATATCCATAAACCATAGGGTTACTGCAAGTTTTGCTAGATTTTTCTTTTTGTGTTTTTTAACAGATTGTTTTTTTCTGTGTGACCTTTTTACTCATTGTTTTAGTTTGTTAGTTGGGATATTTTGCAGTCACCTTATTTGGGAGGGGTGGACCTTTAATTTAGGTGCCCAATCTGCAATCATCTGAATATACAAGCTGATTTAAGAATATGTTTTTTGTACGTGCATTGGCTCAGTGTTAGTTAACAAAACTGTACTGCATTTTATTTATTTGTTTCATTGAATATTAATTGAATGTTGTGGTCTCTCTCTCTCTCTGCCGTTAGTCTGCCAGGGCTAATTCAACACTAAAAGTGTACGCCATCTGGTTTCAGTGGGGGTTGTCTTCTTTGAAGTTCTGTGTTTAACTGTTAGCCTGGAGGATTTATTCCTTGTCTTACAGTACTAGTATAGTCGGATTTATGTGTATTCATTTGTGCTCTGTATCAGAGCTGTTTGGTTGGCTGTCACCAATCTGCAATCATCTGGATGTACAAGCTGATTTAAATATACTTTTTTGCACTTGCATTGTCTCAGTGATAGACAACAAAACTGTACTGCATTTTATTTATTTGTTTCATTGAATATTAATTAAATATTGTGGCTTATCTCCCTCTCTCTCTCTCTCTCTCTCTCTCTCTCTCTCTGCAGTTAGTCTGCCAGGGCTAATTCAACACTAGAAGTGTAACCCATCTGGTTTCAGTGGACATTGTCTTCTTTGAGGTTCTGTGTTTAGCTGTTAGCCTGGGAGGGTTTATCCCTTGTCTTATAGTACTAGTATAGTCAGATTTCTGTGCATTTATTTGTGCTCAATATCAGAGCCGTTTGGATGGCTGTGACCAATCTACAATCATCTGGACAGACAAGCTGATTTAAGTATATGTTTTTTGCACTTACATTGCATCAGTGTTAGTTAACAAAACTATACCACATTTTATTTATTTGTTTCATTGAATATTAATTGAATATTGTGATCTCTCTCTCTCTCTGCATGATTGAGCTCTAAGAGTATGTGTCCCAGGCAGGAATGGGTCATACCTTCACCAAGAATGACACCACAATACCAACAAAAAATAATTGACTTCAACAACTGACTTAGTTTCTGGTATCTTTTCAAGGGGATCCAGTATCTGTCTGCCTGGAATGACATGGTTGTCAGGCCTTGATGCTTTGACAGAGATGGCCTCCACCTGTCACCCCTGTGCATCCAGATCTTTACCATGGCTCTTGCCTCCCCCATTGCGCCTCTTTTTAGGCTATGTCCCAATGACAAATCTTCCAATATAAAAGATCTGTCAAAAAGCAAATTAAAGGTCATGCTACTTAATACTAGGAGCCTTAACCTGAAAATACACTCACTGGAGGCTCTCCTCACACTGGAAGATGCCGATGTCTGTGCGGGAACAGAAACTTGGCTCAGGGCTGTTGGGAGCACCCCTGCCTTACCAAACTATACCTCATTCCATACTTTCTGACCTCAAAATGAGGTCAGAAAGACTAAGGTTGGTGGAGTCTCTATCTTTATTAAGGACAGGCACACCTCGAGGCTGGTTTACCAGCATGACACAATGGAATTACTGCAGGTTCACCTGACAGTTCAGGAAGACACCCATCCAAGTTATAGCCAGCTATAGACCCTCCTCCATGACTCAGAACACCCACTCCTCCTACCTGGACCTACTTTATTCCATCAAGGTACCCCCTAACACTCTGATCCTTGGTGACTTCAACTACCCCACCATAGACTGGGTAAACTATTTTTGTACTAATGCACTCATCCAACGATTCCTTGACTTCATCAATTCTAACACACTAGACCAGCTTATCTCATCCCCCACAAGAGGAGATAACATTCTGGACTTGGTTCTCACCAACATGGATGACCCTTAGTATATTCTTCCCTGGTGAGATCAGATCACCGGTCGGTCTCCTTTGAAGTTTCTATCCCAGCCAACCTCTCCCCAGCCATAACCAGGCTAAAAAATTTCTCAAAAGTGGAATACAACCTCCTAATGGAGGGTATCATTAACTTCAGACCACCGTCCGCCTCAGAGGATACAGACAACTATGCTGAACAGTACGCCAATGCAGTATGCAAGCACCCACACAACTGCATGGACTCAGCCAGACCCAACAGAACCAAAACCTGCTCCTCATGGAAACATAAACCTACCTGGTGGACATCCTCTATCAACAGGTTTTACAACAAAAGGTAGAAAATGTTATCCAAGGGTAAAAAGGAACAAATTCCAAATTGTAAAAACTCCCTCCTCAGCTTTAACAAGCAAATTAGATCACTAGTGAAAACCTCCAAAGCCAATTATGAGTTGAAACTATCCTCTAAAACAAAGGGAAACCACAAGTCCTTCAGTTATGTCAGGAACCTCCATGGCAAAGCCCAACCTGCTAGCTGATAAGGTTCAGCACAACTTCACCCCCTATCCTCCCCAAAGGCCCATTTGACTACCCTAATACTTGTCCCACACCTCACATCCCTGTAGATCAAGTGTTAAAGGCCCTATCCAAAGCAAAGAACATAGCTTCCATGAGACCTGATAGTATCCCATGCTGTATTCTGCACCATCTCCTGTAAGAACTAGCATTGCCACTGAGCACCGTTTTCAACCACAGCCTAATTAGAGGCTTCATTCTGGCAGAATGGAGAACTTCCATTGTCATCCCCTTGCACAAAGGTGGTGCCACTGACCCAGGAAATTATTGCCCCATTAGCTTGACAAGTCTGATCTGTAAAGCCATGGAGCATATTGTTATGGATCTCATAATCAAGGACATAGGCAATCTCCAAGCACCTGACCCCATCCAATTCAGATTCGTCAGGGGCAGATCTTGCCTATTGAACCTGGTTGACTTCTTTGAGACTGTCACCATGATCCTGGATGAGGGAAAGTCAGTACATACAGCTTACCTCGACTTGGCCAAAGCCTTTGACACAATCCCCCACTCAGCCATCATCGAAAAGTTAACACAGCTTGGTGTAAATCCCTATCTTGTTAGGTAGATGGCCAAATGGCTCACAGATAGGACCCACAAGGTCAAACTAGGTGCCATCACCTTTGACAGCAGACCTTTCACTACTGGTGCTCCCCAGGGATCTGTCCTGGGAACCCTACTGTTTGGCATCTACTTCTCAGAGGTTCAGGCAAAGACAAAGGGCCTGTGGCTGACCAAGTTTGTCAACGACTGTATGTTGGGTGCTGTCATTGACTCCTCAAATGATGTTAACATACTGCAAGAGGGTCTCACAGCTACAAATAACTGGTGCCAGAGTCATGGCCTTAAGTTGATTGCAAAAAAAGTGTTATCATGGCATTCGGCAATAACACGGCCCTACTTATTACCACATCAATGGCAACCTCCTAAGCACACAACCTGTGTACTCAGGTTGACAACAATCTCACATTCAACCATCATGTGACGGTAGTGGTCAGAAAAGCGTTTTACTTGGTTCATCTTATAAGTAAAGGGATTGCATCCAGAAAAAAGGAGGTCATTACCTCTCTGTACTACTCCCTCATTAGGCCTATAATTGAGTATAATGCCCTGTTTGGTATGTACTTCTCCAAACACCTGCACCAACTAGAAAGGCCACAGAAATACCTCACAAAGAGAATCCGTGGTCTCCAAGATATGTCCTATGAAGACAGGCTCAAAACACTATCACTTTACTCGGTATCATACAGATTGCTCAGAGGTGATCTGTGTTTCGCCTACAAGGCAATATCGGACTCTGCCCTACTAGAGATGCTCCATATCTGTAAGTCTAACTCCTTGCGCATTACCCGCTCAGTAGGCCTAAATCTAATATGTGACATCAACAAAACCTGCTGGAGAGACAGGTTTGTCTCCCAGAGGCTGCCCCGTCTCTGGAATAGACTTCCAATACATGTCAAACAGAGTGCCTCACTGACCCTCTTCAAGTGCAACCTTGATGAATGGATGGGAAACCACAAATTTGTCCCAGGGGTTCCACCTTTGTCCATCATTGACAGGGGCGGCAGGTGCTGAATGAGGTTTCTTTTTTTGGGGATAAACTCTTGGCCTGTCTTGAAAGTGCCCCAGGGCTATTAGCCTAGTAGCTTCCTATGATCCTATGTATCACAGAACAATGTGTAATAGGCATATTGAGGTCACTGACAGTGTATTATTTTTTCACTTTGGCTATACTGCCATTAGTACATATATTTCAGATGCCTTACTTTTGCAATGTGGTATTGCACAAAGCATATAAATTATTCTAAATTTTACCCAGTGGTCTGGGATGTTAATCTTTAAAATCTGTCCCTTCATGGGAGCTGATGTTACTTAAATTATGTCCAGTGTACCAAGATCAAGCGGACAATTGTGTATTATGAAGTGTCATCGTACCCATATCTTACTTTGTAAATGCCTAGTTTTGAAATATAGCTGATTTCAGTTTGCCATTCTCTTATACTTGAAAAAAAGAAATCGTAATGTAACACAAGTAGTGTTTAACAACTTGTTTTGCATTTCTACTCAATATTAAGGATATGGATACACTCACTATTAAACCTAAGACTTCTGAAATATTTCAACATTTTTTTTGGAATTTTTGCATAAATTTTAAGATGGACATTGACATACTCTAAAAGTGATAAGATTGTTATTAATATTCTTGTTGTCTTTCGTCCAGTATTTGCATCTGTATGCTTAGGTGCTTTGCTGGATAGATTGGAAGTACAAGTTGCACTGTATATCTGTAACTTAGATGATGCCTTATGATGCAGATATTGGGTTAAACATTATAACCTCCTTATATTATTTATGGTAGAAAAAGCTATTATGAGGACAAACACTTCAGCACGTAAAATAAAACATTCAATATTAAATTACATGATGGAGCTTTTTTAGTCTGTTTTTCTCTACCTACCTACCTAAAGGAATGGTAACCTTTTAACAGTATTGATTATGACACCTCTGGAATCTGTCTTGGCCGAGGCTTGTCTTTATACTTGTGTTGCCAGTATGAAGCATCATGTAATGCTATACGGTGTTCATCAACACTGTAAATGAGAAATTTTACTTCCATTTGTGTAGTAGTGATTCTGTGCTTTATTAAGATCTTAAAGACACCTGCTGTAAAAGCAGCTGTGAAACATATGCACTCTGCACTGTGAAAAATATGCACTCTGCAAATGCAGTTATAGTTAAACAGACCTCAGACATAAGACCTAACTTTTTATGTCATAAAGACAAGTTCTACAAACACTTAATAATGGGAAGGTCCCTATAAATAATTTAAATGTTTCTCTACATATAGTATACAGCCTTGTAAATTTGCTTTTATGGTATAATTATGTTTCACATGGTTAATAAACATGAAGCATATTATTATAATGTTGTGCTGAGCAGAATGCCACTAATATATTGTGGTAGTGGTGAACAATACTGCATGTGTACTTCTCAAGCTATGACGACTGTCAGCTAATTTGACTTTGTCAGTTTTAGCCAGAAACACAATGACAAACGTCAAAAGCGTTAGGGCAGTCTTTGTCATTTAATGAAACACTACTTACTTAGACATGTCAGACAGACAGTAATCTGAGAGTTTGTCTACAAAGCAAAACTGTTTTTGTATGCATACACAGAATTAACATACCAGTGTCTGAATGCTTCTGGGTCATTGCTTACACTGTCTTAATTCACTGAAAAACATACTTGTCATGTCTGCATTCAGATCAAGCACCATTTATAGTGACAAAGAAAATGAGTGTTGGAAAAAAGTGGCATACCTTGTTAGTGAAGAAGATACTTGTTGCATGTTTTCTGATTTTCCTTAATCTTGTACTTGCATTTGGCTTCTTTTAAAAATCATGAACTACTTCTTATCATTTATTTTCTGTTGATTACATAAAAGTACTACCTACGTAAGGCTATACTTAGACAATACATTCTCATGGATCGTTAGCACAAAAAATAAAGATCCAAACAGGTGCAGTCGTGTCATGCCAGAGAAAATAGGCAACTGGTATATTATCAGAGTACACCTGTAGTATTGTTTTATATATATAGATATATATATATATATATATATATATATATATATATATATATATATATATATATATATATATATATATATATTTATGCATTCACTGTATATAACAAAGTACAGTAAAAGTGATTCACAGCAGCAGTTGCAGCAGCATTAGCCAAATTCAATAATTTAAATAGCAGCTGCCAGAGCTAGCTTAACAAATCATTGCTATGTGCTGACTTATCCAAGACAGAGTACAGAAAATGTGAGACACATGGAGGTTATGTTTGTCACCTTTTCAGACAGCTAAATGGAGAGAATTTATTGAAAAAGTTACATTTTCAGGACAAACCATACCTTCAACTGTTGCAAAGGACTGAACTTCAATTAATTGTAAAAGCTCACTCACAGCGTTCTTGAGTTGCTTCTGTTGTGTCTGTCAGGTTGTCATTAAGACTAATTCTCTCAGCTGTTAGAGCTGTTTTCTGAGCCAAGATACAAGGTTTGATTCCTTCTACCTTCATTTGTCTACTGTGTGACCTTGAGCAAGTCCCTTAGCCAGATGGTGTTCTTGGGCCCCCCCTGAAAAGGGCCAGATTGATCTAGTGACTTTACCTGGTAAACAAATGTTTATAATTAAAATACTGTCAGGTGTTTCAGTCACAAAATACTTGAATACAAGTCTTAGACAAAAATTATGAACAGTTTTTTGCCTTAAAATCTCAGTAGATTTTTTTTCATTTTTCCGTTAGGGAGCAGCTGTACAAATAAAGACTGATCTGGATAAAGAGGAACAGGTAATATATGTACAGATTACTGTTGTAAAGAGCACTGATAGAGGAAGTATGTTTGAACTGGAAGAGGAAATAGGCTGAAATTTCAACAAGAATTAAACAAAATCTATTCAAGCACATAGCAGGATATCAAAATATGTTGCCAAGAACCATAAGCTGGATTTAAGGCCGGTCTGAGATGCTGCTGCATGATATAATATCTGTATTTAAAAAGAGTGACAGCCTCTGTTCTGCTCATAATAGATTAGATGACAGATGGGCAATTAAGGCTATAAATTTTTTCCTCCAGTAACATATAGAATTTCAGTGTACGTGGCCATAAATTTTATAACACTAGGTGTTGAGGGAGGCCTATATATTAATTTGGAGTTGGCACTTTAATAATGGATAGCTATGAAAGATTATTTCTGTGGTGTTTAGTTACATATTTTGAAAGTTTCTTAATTGAACAGGATAACTTTTTTGTCTAATCTAAACGCAATGTTCTGCAGAGGAATTCCATTGTCTTGTAGCAGACCTTGAGCTCACTGCTAACTTTCTCCATGGTACTGCTACTATACAAGTCACGAGACAGTGAACTATTGTTAAAGAGAGGGAAATAGGTAAAGGCCCATCATTACCTAGCTTTCTTTTTGGAAAGATATTAGAGCTGAGATACCAATCAGTATTATATCACCTGGGAGTTTTCCAATATAGTACAATTTTATTTTTGAATAACTTCAGAGTTAGTTGAAATGAATTCATTTATCTTACTATATAGTAAACCTCCAGACACTGGACTCACCCCAGTTTGGTTTTGTCACGGGCAGATCATGCCTACCCAACATGGTGGATTTCCGTGAGAAGGTCACCAAAGCAATGGATGGGGGAAACATTTTTCACACTGCCTACCTTGACCTGGCCAAGGCATTTGACACAATACACACTGGCCATTGTTGACAAAATCAAGACGTTAGGTACAAACCCGTATGTCACTCAGTGGATAGCCAATTGGCACACAGACAGGACCCAGGAAGTTAGATTTGGGAAGTCCACCTCTACAAAGAGGACAGTCAAAAGTGGAGTCCCTCAGGGATCAATCCTTGGACTGCTCCTTTTTGGCATGTACTTCTTAGAAGACAAGGCCAATGTCAGTGGACTCTGGCTGACTAAATTAACAGACTAGGAGCTGTCATTGAATCTCACACTGACAAAAATGTTCTCCAGGAGGGGCTGACACAGACAAACAACTGGTATCAGAGCCATGGACTAAAACTAAATGCCAAGAAATGCATAATAGTATCCTTTGGGAAGTCATCCATCCCTGGTAACTATCAAAATGACAACACACTCCTTAGAGTTGACCCAGTAGTCAGAGACTTAGGGACACACGCATATAGTAATCTAGCCTTTAGCCATCATGTGTCTACAGTGGTGAGGAAATCATTCTATACTGCACAACATATAAACAAAAGTATGGCAACAAATGCAAGGAAGTCATTGTTCTACTGTATTCAGCATTAATCAGACCTAACATTGAGTACAATGCCCCCTTTGTTATGTACCAAACCAGGCATATCCAGCAACTGGAATGTCCACAGAGGTTCCTCACTAAAAGAATACAGGGTATAAGTGAAATGTCCTATGCAGACCACCTCAAGGTCCTATCACTGTATTCTGTCTCCTACAGGCTTTTGAGGGGAGATCTATGCCTGGCATACAGAGCATTGTCACACCCACACTGCTGGACATCCTGCATATCCAGAAAACAAACAGCACCCAAATTACCCATTCTAAAGCCTTAAACTTTGCCTGTGTTATAAATAGGTCCTGCTGGAGAGATATGTATGTATCCCAGAGACTACCATGTCTATGGAGCAGGATTCCCATCCATGTGAAGCAGAGTTCCTCCCTAACTCAATTCAAGTACAACTTGGACAACTGGAAGGGAAACAGGAACTTCATCCCTGGTTTGGCACCTATGTCTCTAATGGACACAGGTAACCTGTAAATGGTTCATCTCTCAAACCCCTGCGTACACTTATCAAGGGTATCAGAACTTGTCAGAGATTTGGGATGCGTGGCTAGGCTTAAAAGACCAATAGCCTAGTAAACACCTATGAACTAAGGTTTCCATATACATTTCATACTGAGAAGCAAGTACTTGGGAAGTAAGATCCAGTACCAGAAACCAGTCCATCACATTCAAACATAGTGACATCTAGCCTAGTTTGGAGTTTTCCAGGGGGTAGGATGGTGCTAAAAATAAAGAGCAAGCATGCCCCCAGAAGAAACCCATGGGTCTGACTTGTATTGTGGTAACTGGATTGGAGGAGAACTTGGGAATTTGGACAGAACATCTGCTGATCCCATAAATGTAGAGTTAACTTTGAGAGATAAAAACAAAATACATAGCCAAGCTGTTCAGCATGATGGTGCAATTTGTAAACTAATGCCTTTTTAATATCTATGAAAACTGTCATTAAAATGTCTTTTATGCCATGGCAAAGAGTGTCTGTTTGATAGATCATGACATTAACAGTTTTGAAGTTTGGTTTAAATTTATGTTGGGCATACGTAAAAAATCAACACTTCCAAACAATTTATCATTGTATCTGCATAATTAAAGCAAATTTATAGGCCATTGCCTGCAGATGGAATAAATACTCTCCTGTTTGTAGATATGGACAAAAATATCAGGTTTGTATGTCCAGTGAATTACAGACTATGTTGTTGAATATCATTTCACTGAAAATGGCTTTGACTGAAAATAGCCATATAAACTGCAGCTTGATAAAAAAGTTCCTTTATTGTGTGGTAGTGATGGCAATATAATGGCATAGGTGTATATAGCTAGACTATTTGCTCCCCTACCAAAAAAAGTTTAGAGATCCTCAGGTAGATTTTGTAAAATGCATGTGATATACAGACCATTGGAGATTGTTATTATATTTTGTGAGCTGGTGAGAGACACCTAGAGAGACAGATAGATAGAGGATAAAGAGGACAGCATTGGTGCTTGTGGACACACAGAAGGCTTTTGAGTCAATAAATTGGCAATTTATGCTAACAACATTGGAGTACATTTTGAGGGCAGGGTGGGCCATACCAAATATCACAGCTCTGCATGGGGAACCAAATGCTTAAATTAGCATACTGGGGGGTGTATGAGCTAAGGTGTGCCTGCAAGTGAAACAAGACAGGGGTGTCATTTTTCAGTGGGGATTTTTGTCTAAGTTATAGAAAATTAGCTCATAGGTAGTCTGGTTGATAGAAAGTTTGGGAGTTAAAGGTAAAAGAAGTAAGAAAACATATTCACTGATGACTGCATATTATTATTTGGGGATACAGAAGGGATGCAGTTTCATCTGTTAAGGAAAATTTTAGTTGTTTTGTGGGAATAAGGTTTGATATTCCATACCAAAAAATCTCTAGCAATAGAGGTATGGAAATGAGTTTGGAATCCAGTAAGATATGGTCAAAGTCAGGGGAAAAGTATTTGTAATTTGTGGTATACCTTACAGTGCAAGATATAAAGGGAAAATTTGGGAGGAGTTGCAAGCTATAATGAAGGAAATGTTGGACAGGTAGACCGCCAGAGTGAATATAATGAGTGGGAGGGTAGATGCAGTAGGGCTGATGGGAATTAACAATGGTGATTTATTTATTAATGCTCATGCAGAGACATTGACAGTGTAGTTAGGGGAGATCACAATGTGTGTGACAGATTTGTCTGTAGATTGAACAGAAGTTGGATTGAAAAAGAAAGCATGAAAGCATGCCAATATGCAGAGAAGTGATCATGAGGACAGCAGGGAAAAAGAAAGAAGAGAACAAGAAAAAGCGTACAGAGAAGGTATGAATTAAAGGGTTTTAAAGGGGAAGAGTAGAAAAGGAAAGCATGGAGTGGGTATATAAAAATATGGGGAAGAAAAAGAGACAACTTGGTAAATTGTGAAGAGGTGGGTTAATGCAATCAAGGTCAGGGAGCGTGATCAGAAATCGAATGAAGACTGATAAATAATGAAAATGTTAAAAGTTGCTAGAGCATTGAAGGCCCTACATACAAAATTATTACACTGGTGGTACTGGACTCCTAAATGATATGTAAGGAAGGTCAGTGGGAGAATCTGGAGTCTTGATGAAGCACAGAAAGAAAGGTAGACAATATCAACTTATGGTGAGTTGTAAAGCAGTCAAGAATGAGTGGTAAAGTATGAAAGAAATCTGGACTATGCTGCAAAGTGAATATTATGCTTATTTTGAGCAGATGAGGAGAAGCAGGCATAAGAAGTGCAGAGAGGAGAGAAACATTACTACGTGAACGTCTGAGGATATTAGGATCATAGATATAAGTAGTGTCAGGAAGTGAAGGTAATAGAAAATGGGTTACACTATTAAGACTTTTTAAAAAGAAAGAGCATGCAGTTCAGAAAGGAAGACAGCAATGGGAGAGAGAGACGGCAAAAAAAAGTGAGAGAGGCGAGTATTATAATCTGACAGGAGGGCAATAAGTAAAGGATTGGAGTAGGCCTTGTAAGTGAGCATAGAATTGAAGTTTAATATAAGTATAATATGTGAATGATGAACATGAAGAAAAATGTAAACTTAATTGAATATGAAGTATGTATATGATATCTGAAATTAAAAAAATAAAATAAATTTATAACATAATGTTAGTACGTGACTTATCTGATTATATGTAATAAGTATGGCACAGTTTTATAGTGTAGATGTATGTGATTCCCGATAAAAAGGATACAGAAAATAAAGGTGTGAGATGTCTGTCATTGTCAGACTGAAGTGGACAGTGAATCGTTTGAACACCAGGCAATATCCATTAGGAACTAATCAATGTTGTAAGGAGATGATCTTTCAGATAAACTAGAGACCTAGTCCTGAGACCCAGAATGATAAAACCTTAACTGCATCCTAGATGACCTGAAGTTGACTAACAGAATGAGTGATGGAAAGATCAGGTGGAAGAAGGACTGGAATAAGTAGCCTGTATACCTCTCAACTGTACATATTTTCTCAGAGTGTCCAGATTTTTACATGTTTTGGTCCATTTTTCATAAAATTGAGGTTTTCTGGCAAATTAGTGGCAACTCATTAAAGACTGACATTAGATAATAATGACAGTCATTTGAGTTCAAGACTTCATGCCCTTCAGAAAATTCATGCTAATGCCAAACCTGTTATCAGATTTCTAAGTCTGTAAGAACAATATTTAAAAATTGTTCCAATTTTTGGGCCTTTGTCCCACTTTTATTTATAGCTTTGTCCAGATTTCTTTCTCTAAGAGGCTGAGAGGTATGGCAGCCTGTGCTGACTCACCTATCATAGGGGAATGAGGCAGCCTAATCTTACTGAAGTAGCAGTATTAACAGATCGATGCACTCTGTATACCTCTTGGCGGAGAGGTTTCGCATGCACAGAAGAAAGTATGCATGTGTTGAAGGCAGTCCTAGCAGAGCCTGCAAGGCTGATGCAGGGGGATGGGTCAGGGCATACTCCATGGCAGCAGTATTTTTCTACGGGTCTATATTAGAACATCGAAGTTTCAAAACTTCAAATGTTCTAATATCGACCTCTATTCAGTGAAAGCTGAAAATATTGAACATATAGAAAAAAATGTGCTGTTTTGAAACACATACACACAACAAAACCACACCAAACAAACAGCAATCCACACACATACACCTAAAATCTTACACTTAACCCTACACTAAACTATACACACACCACTAACTATTCCCTTACCTTAACCCAAACCCTAACCCTAAGGTCCGTCACTATCGCACACTCACCTCACCCGTGCCATAACCCTAACTCACCTACCCCTCCCTAACCCTCACGTCCACACAATCGCACACTTATCCGACCCGCGCCCTAACCCTGACTCACTTAACCTGCCTTAACCCTCACGTCCACACAATCGCACACATACCTAACCAGCACCCTAACCCTAACTCACCTAACCTGCCTTAACCCTCGCATCCACACAATCACACACATACCTAACCCGCACCCTAACCCTAACAAACCTAACCCACACTCAATCGCACACTTACCTGAACCCAACCCGTAACTTTCCACCACAGCACTGAAAATACCGAAGCAACAGAAACGGACAACTGAATTCTTTCTCTAGGAAAAAATTTGGTTTTCTGTTGCTTCGATATTTTCAGCTTTTGCTGAATAGGGGTCAATATTCGAACATTTGAAGTTTTGAAACTTCAATGTTCTAATATAGACTCTTTTTCTACACCAGCATCTTTGATTGCTTCGCCAGCCTTGCATATGGGTCAGGCTGAGCCTACAGGGAAATTAAGGAGGGTCAGGTATACCCGGAGACTGAGGAGCTGAGCTGATGGTAGATGACAGTCAGCTGCTTAGACATTAAAAAATTCACAACCAGCGGGCATGAACTCCATACCTTGATTTTCATATGTGGATAAGCTGTCTTGTGAATAATATGAACTATACAATTGAAATCTGGTGGGATGGAATAACACTGATAATTTAAAATAATTTTATGGCAAATACATCCAACCTTTGTGTAATGATATATAAAGCTAGTCCTGCTGACTTTGGCATTTTCTTGCTTAAGTCTTTCATAGTCTGACTACCCCTCCTTCAGTGATTCTGCACATTGATAGTCCCTTCATTAGATTGCTCATTAACATATCAAAGCAGCAAAGTCCAGTTTCCTCACCTGCTAAATTTAGTAACACAGGCAAAAGCATCAAGGGGTGCACTTTGTAAATGGGTGTGAGATTTGTCTTGGCAGAGGCACATGCATGTAGAAGTAAGGAGACAAATATCACTGGTTCATTGAATGATGCACACCTACTCAGCAGCTTGAAAGTCATCCTTTATGATTTAAAAAAAGGTGAGTGAGCTTCATTCTTCCAGAGCATTTCAAATAAGTAAAGACAGAGACATACTGTGAGAGAAAGAGGATGATGCAAACTGGATATATGTTAGAAAGAGAGAGCAAACTATAGGTAATTCTTAACAGATCTCATATCAAAGTTGAAACTTCAGGGAAGGTCTATTCCATAAGCAGTTTTTTTTTATTAAGATGTACTAATCATTGGCCTATCAGCCCAAACAAAGTCAAACAATATGAAGCCATTATGCAGACAAGCTTGCAAATATGATCCCCAAATAACTAAACCTGCTAACAGATGCATAGTAAAATGAAAACTTAGGCTCTAAAGTTTCTAGCAGAAGCTATAAGCAAGTCTCGCCCATGAAGTAAGCAAAACCTTACAGCGACTGTTTTTTTTTTTTAGTTATTGCTTTAAACACCCCTGCTGATAAAGTGTATAAACTGGAAGGAGGCGAAATAAAAATGGATGCACACCTATAAATAAGAAACCATTTAAACTAAATATCTTTAATATTGAACACTACCTTCCAACAATCATAGGTTCATAGGTTGGTACTAGGCTATCGGCCCTAGGGCCTATGCAAGCCTAGCCATAACAATTCCCTGGATATTTCTTCCCACAATATTTACTTCTCCAGGCCCCTGTCTAGCAGGGCAACTGACATGATCCCCAGGGTGAATTTCCTATCTCCCATGCAATCATCAAGGTTCCTTTTGAAGAGGGCCAATGAGGCGCTCTGCTTGATATGCATGGGCAGTCTATTCCAGATTATGGGGAGTCTCTGGGTAGGGAACCTATCCCTCCAGCATGTTTTGTTCATTGTGATGACAAGGTTTAGATCCCTGGAGTGTGTGGCTCTGAGGGATTGGGATTTCTTTAAGTGGAGCATGTATTATTTTGTATTTTTGTTGTTTTATTAAATGCCAGTGTTCTTGGAGCTTTTTAGTGTATACACTGGAAGAAACTGCAGAGAGGTATGCATTGTGGTAGTTAGCTAGTTTACTAGATCACTGGCTATATAGCAATCTGATACTTCAGAGGTTCTGGCTGCAACATGTTTTTGTGTGGCACTTTTAAATGCTTCCTTACAAAATTTTATAAGGTGTGTTTCTATTTACCCATATCAGTTCACTTAGAACAGCTGGCTTGCTTTCTCTGAGTAGTTCATTCTTAGCTGAGAATGTGTATCAAGCTTTTGAAAAGTTATTTCCTTACAGTACTTGCACAAGGAACATTTCAATGTGACAGTAAAGCCAAAACAAGGCAATCCCTATTTCTTAGTTAGAACTTTCCGCCTTCATAATCTGCCTCAGACTGATATAGCCAGTTTTAAACTAGTGCTCTACACCTGCTTCTGTATACAGTAAGGCTCCCTGCAACCGCTGGAGTTTGTTATGTAGATTTTGCTCTCTGATTATGATCAATAAGTAAGAGAGGGCACATTTTGAAAATGTGTCTGAATCACTCTACATGCTACAGTTAGAGGCAGAATTTCACATAGAGGCTTACATGGGGGGGGGGGGGTATGCATTTTCATGAGCACCTGTGCTGCACATTCAGCATTGACTGGCAGGTCAATGACATAAAATGATCATTGTCCTTCATGTTGTATGTCTACAGGAAATGGATGCACTAAATAGCAAAATCAGTAAAAATAAATAGCATCTTCTACCATGTCTCCCACCCCAGTGTCATATTTCAACAACCATAATACTAGCACGGGCCATTCTGCACCCTGACACAGATCATAAGTGAGGTTGGACCATAAAGCTGCTCCGTTTGAAATAAAAATCATTCCAGAAAACACAACTGAACCTGTAACAGGTAGGAACTATTCTAAAGCAAACTACATCCCATTAAGTGAAAATTTGTCAAAATTCATATCTCCCCCAAACTCTGACAACACAGCTGCAGAATCATTCACATAAACCCTGTAAAATCATGTAGATGGCTGCATTGAGGCTGCTGTACCTACCAGAAGTAAGCCAAAATATATCTCCCAAAACAAGCCCCATTGGTAGAATCCTTACCTTAACAGAGTTTATAACAAAAGAGAAAAAAGTCGTGGCCACAATCAGAAACAGCAACTCTCACAGGGAAAAGAGCTGTTTCAAACTAAAATAAAAAAATAAGAGGTCTAATAAAAGCCATGGAGGTCAATCATTAGTTCATGATAGCATCCCAGGCTAGAGAAAATCACAAGGCCTTATTAGCTATGTCACAAACCTTAAAGGTAACACTCAGCAGTGTGTGGAGAACTGGTCATAATGGTACAACCTTCATGGGCCAGGGTGATATACTGAATCTACTGGCTGATTAATTAACCTCTAATTTCATCTTTCCTTGCTCCCAATGCCTCCTGTGAAATTCCTTCTAGCTTATGACCCCCCCCCCCCCCCAACTACCAACAGGGAGTAGGTTCTGGCAGCATTCGCTAAGGCCAAAAACAGTTCTTCAGTGGGCCTTGACAATATCACTGGCTGCCTCCTAAAAACAGGCTAAAACATGACCTAGACGAACCACATGAGGCACTCCTCAACTGCAGCCTTAAAACAGGTTATATGCCAGGTAAATGAAGATCCACATCAGTTATCACTCTTCATAAGGGTGGATCATGAACTGACCCTGGGAACTACAGATGTATCAGTATGACAAGAGTAATATGCAAAACGTTGAATAAGATGATGAAAATGATCAACAAGGGCATTGGCAACCTACTGACACTGGACCTATCCCAGCTCGACTTTCTTAAGTGAAGATCTTGATAACTCAAACTGGTAGATTTCTTTGAGAGGGTGACCAAGGCTATGGATGAGGTGAATGATATATACCACCTACCTTGACCTGGCCAAGGCAATCGATACAATACACTACTCAGGTATTATTGACAAACTCACAGAGCTAGGCATAAATCTCTACATAACTTATTGAATTGCTGGCTGTCTCACAGATAGGACCCCAGAAACCAGGACTGTTGAGACCATCTCCACTAGGAGACTGGTCGCCAGTGGAGTATCTTGTTTGTTATCTACTTCTCATACGTCAAAGCTAATGCCAATGACCTTCAGCTCACCATGTTCATAGATGACTGTAAATTGAGAGTTATCATAGATTCCTCCAGGACACTGGCATCCTACAAGAGAAACTAACACAAAGAAATGGTTGGTGCCAAAGCCATGAATTAAAACTCAATTTTTAGAAATGCATTATAATGCCCTTTGGGAAATCAACTACGCAAGCTAATTACTCCATTGATAAAACACCCTTAGAGGGGAATTCCACCCTAGAACTGCAAAAATCTGGGGGTTTTCATTCTATCATTGTTTCCTGACCTATTTCAACACCTCAAAATCACTCTAAGTGCTTTATTTGTAATTTACTCTGTTTTCCACAATATGGCTACCAATGGGGCTTGATGTGTCAATGTGATCTTGTTCTCCCTCAACACTTTCTCTTTCTCATAATGCTTTATATGACTCATGCCAGACATAAGGAAGTAACTGTGAATTCCCATGCCATTGACATATAATGGGATTTGTGTGGGTCACTGTTATCTCCTTTACCTTCTGTAAAAATACTGCAAAAATCTGGGGTTTTTCACTCTATCGTTGTTTCCTGACCTATTTCAACACCTCAAAATCACTCTAAGTGCTTTATTTGTAATTTACTCTGTTTTCCACAATATGGCTACCAATGGGGCTTGATGTGTCAATGTGAACTTGTTCTCCCTCAACACTTTCTCTTTCTCATAATGCTTTATATGACTCATGCCAGACATAAGGAAGTAACTGTGAATTCCCATGCCACTGACATATAATGGGATTTGTGTGGGTCACTGTTATCTCCTTTACCTTCTGTAAAAAGACTGCTTCTTTTCTGTCTCTAATCACTCTAATTTATGTTTGGCTCATAGCTTGCTTTAAACTATATTTAGAAGTTATCCAGCTACAATCAGAAAAGTAGCTTAATCACAGGCCTTTGTTCAGGGTTTTCATTTGCAGTCCAAGAGGAATTGATTCTGCATGGGTCTCTCAGTGCAGTGACAGTTTTAACACCTTTGCAGTAGTGTGTGTGGGGGGAGGCTGTCACTTCCTCTTGGATTACAAAAGAAAACCCTGAACAAAGGCTTGTGATTTAGCAGATCAGTATCATTTTTGTTTTTGAAGTTGATGTTATTCTCTTTGAAAAATAAACCTTTCATTTATTGCACATATCCAGTACTAACCGAAAGGTAATGCAGACCAGCTGTTTACAGATCCATGGCTATATCTTTGGGAAAAAAAGGGCCAGTGTACTACCACTTGAGGGGTGGCCACGGTATTGCAGTGGTTAGCATTGTCACCTCACAGCAAGAGGTTCTACAGTTTTATTCTCTGTTGCAGTGCCTTCTGTGCGGAGTCTGCATGGTCTCCCTGTGGTCAAGTGGGTTTCCTCCAGGTGCTCCAGTTTCCTCCCACACTCCAAAGACATGCTGTAGGTGGATTGGACACTTTGAACTGGCCATAGGCGAGAGTGTGTGCATGAGTGATTGGTGCAAATGAACAACTGCAGCAGGGCTAGCCACCTGGAAGTGTAAACCTTGGCTCAAGATGATCATCACTGCTGAAGTGACACCCTGATCCCATGTGCAAAATAGGAAAAGGAATTGAGGATGGATGGATGCGCTACCACGTGAGATAAAGCCAACTCATATGTTTAGTAAAAAATGGCTGACTATTATTTATCTCTGCATGTGGTCCATCTATCCATCCTCAACCTCTTTTCCTTTTTTTGCACATGGGGTTAAGATGTAACTTCAACAGCGACAATCATCTTGAGCCAAGGTTTACACCGCCAAGTGACTAGCCCTGCCACAGTCATTCATCTGCACCACTCACATCTGCAGCCAATTTAGAGCATCCAATCTACCTACTGCCTGCTTTGGAATATGGGGGGAAACCAGAGCACCTGGAGGAAACCCATGCAACCACTGGGAGGACATGCAGACTCTGCAATAAAGATACCTGGGACTTGAACGAGATAACTTCTTGCTGTGAGGTAACACCACTAACCGCTGCACCACCACAGCGGCATCAAAAAAAACCAACTCAATAATGCTTTTACACTGGACACACACAAGGATTAAGCAAGAAAACTTTAAAATTCCTGGACTTGTATTAGCACGCAGCTATGGTTATAATCAGGCATACACCATATTTGCTATTATGTAAAGTTTTTAAAAAATGATGTGTTTATTTTTTACAATACAGTATGCTAAAATTTAGTTTTAAAATTGCATATTTGACATAGTTTATGGTTGTGCATATTGTTAAACGGCATTTTTCTAGAATGACTAGCATAGCTCTCAACTGAATCAGTGACATGCAAGTCACTTTGATGATGTAAACTTACATCTTTCCTTCACCCCCCACTTTAGTATGCTTGGATTCCTTCTTATGTTTTTTGGTAAGTAATTATTATGTTAATGGTGCACATGGACAGATTAATAATAGAGCGGGTTTTGTATTAGCATGCATTTTCCTGGCAAGATGAACTAGAATTTTTGAAAGTCTAATATCTAACACTAGTCTTCAATTGTTATTTTTAGTGATTTCAGAGAAGAACACTAGTTTTATGAGGGGGTGGAAAAGTTAAAAATATGAGGCAAAATCTATGACTTTCTGGAGAAATCATGGACAGATGATAGGTGAGAGGCAGTGACATTAGACAATATCAGAGACAGTCAAGAGTTATGGACTTTGTGCTGCATGTGATGTGCCTGTGTGACAGTGAAACAGAATCAGCCCTCACATTTGTTTTCAGATAAATAATCAATTGAATGTTTGGGGGCTTTAAGACCAGATTAACCAACATATAACTAACCTTAAAACTGTAAAGTAGACAAAAATACAAGTAAAACTGTCCCAATCTGGAAATCCTTTCTCTGTACACCTTTCTCCCTCTTGATGATTAGGTAATGACCTCTACTGACCTTGACATGATGTCAGCAAGGAAGCAGGACTTCCTGCAGATTAACCATAGACAGAGCATGTTATGGCTATGATGGGCATTTTTCGAAGACATCTTCCTTAAAAAAGTGAAAATGCAAATGTAAATGACAGAAAGACGACCTACATAAGCAACTACTGAGGAAATACATTTTGAGATCAGATAGGCCACTTTGATTTTGTCAATTTATACATAATCTGGGGTTGGGGTGGCTGTACATGCAGGAATAAGAGGCTGCACTCAGAAAGCTGATGAGCAATTCCCAAAATCATGACTATAGCCTTTTGGGTGACACTTATCAGATAGAGGTCTACTAGGCAGCAAAGCCTGGGCTAGTAAAAAATATCTGACTATTATTTATCCCTGTGTGTAGTCATCAAAAAACCCCAGTCATGTTTACTACTGGACACACAATGACTTAGTGCACTTGAATATATAAACTGATAAACACTACATTTTAAATTTCTTACAGCTAAGGTTTAATTTTTCAACAAATTAGATTTTAATAATATTTGTATTATGCTTCCTACACTCTAAAATTAACTCTTATTTAACAACTTGCATTTCTACTATCCTAAATGTCTGCAGTAATGTACTTTGCTCATGCAGTCAAGGTCAAAATTTTACCCCATTGTTATAGA
Organism: Protopterus annectens; assembly: GCF_019279795.1. NCBI lineage: Eukaryota > Metazoa > Chordata > Ceratodontiformes > Protopteridae > Protopterus > Protopterus annectens. The sequence goes on along the minus strand of NC_056731.1, from coordinate 1,735,526,836 downwards.
ACTCATAACATTACTCATAAAAAATAGAATGCAAAAATTAGAAAACCTTTTGAACAAATACTGATAACGTCTCATAGATAAAATTATTGTTTATCATGGATGTATTGTAAGTAGTTTTGTTATTGTTTTATTGTATTTGTTATATGTACTTAATGAAAACAAAAGAAAAATGTTTTTAGAAAAAAAAATTACCCTATCTGTCCATATGGAATGGGTGTTCCTAGTGGGAACTTGGGGACTGACTGATTTCAGGGACCACAAAAGCACACTGTATTATGCAGTAAAGTATCACATACCATGCATATCCTATTCAGTGTCTTTTCTTCAAAACAACTATTCAGTAAAGAAAGTGTCCTCAAACAAAAACAATGCAATTAGTTTTAACCATTATATTTACTTTTCCTAATTAACTAATCAGAGTTTTTACAGAGAACATGACCGGCTGTTTAAAATGCAAAAAGGCCTCTGTTCTTAGAAAAGATTCTGCTTTTGACATTCAGAGTTTTCATACTACTATTTAAATCCTTGTAGATGACACAGTGTGTGATTTTTGTTAAATAATGCATTAATCCCTCAAAAGTATTTTTCCTAAGGCAATCAGGATGAGTCTTCGGTACTACTTAGGAGTTGACAGAAAAACACAACATCCTATTTCTTAGAATGGTGTGGTGTACTGAGAAATCTTTTACCTGAAGCGTCAGGATGTTTTTACTGCTCTACCCTGGTGCTGAAAGCAAACAAAGCATGGATTTCCTGGAACCGTATGGTTTACTAATTAGATTTCTAAGCCAAGTTCCATAGTTTCAAATCTGTATGAAAAAAATGAACTTCTCCAATGCACTTTAACTCTCTCTTTAACAATGTAAAATAATGCAAAACAAACCCAAGTGGAATAAGCTGCTCAATTGCTCAAACAATATGCACTTTGACTGGTGATGCTGTCACCTTGAAATAGAAAAACATAATTTAATATAGTATTTTGGTTATAGCAGTGTTACTATTTATTCTCTATGGATGCAGATAAATGATGATGGCCACAGAGACCATGACAGGGGGGGGGGGAGGAAGAGAGCTCATTACTGTGCTATACAACTAATCTACTACATTTTGCACTGTTATAAAGCTTTGTTTTACTGTTTCACTGCACTTGTGTACTGTTTTATACTGTTTTAACTGTATTTTTCATTGCTAGATAGTGTTTTATTACTGTAATTGCATTTTTACTGAATTACTTAAATGTAAACTGTTTTTTTATACTGAGAGTTGTATTTTCTGTTTGTGAGTGCTCTGTCTTTTCTTTTCTGTGCATTTTTTGTGAGGTTTCTATGTTCCAGTCAGGTATCATATAACTGATTTGTTTGCAGTTAAAAGCATTCTCTAGAGTCTCCTTGATCCTTTACTGTTTAAAACTTTCATTTAGCGGCTAGAGCTAGTAGCTGTAATAGCCTCCCACCCGCTCTCCCTATTGTTATCTTGTTTTTATACTTGGTGTCTTTGCAGTTGCCTGCCAATACTGTAAATTTGATCTGGGACACTCCTCCCAGTCTAGTGTCATTAGCTCATTCTACCTAATACATAGAGAACATTTGAGAAGGCAAACCCACTTAGGTTTTTAACCTTGAGTTATCTTCTGCTCCTGCTTTTTCCCTTTTCACTTTGATAAAAAAAATTGTTTTGCCAGTGCTATAATCTCCTTGTGTTTTGAGTGTGCTTCTCGGCTGATAAGTATATTTTTGGCACTTTTGTAACTGTTCACAGTTGAATAAAACAACAGTTGAATTCAGTTCAGAACACAGTTTAAATCTGCATTTATTTAAACTATATTTGCTCTAATATTGCTACACACTCAAGTATGCTAGCTTGCACTGCACTGCACTTGAATTATTTTTAGTGTTGTTCTAACTGCTTTTCTGTAAAATAGGTTCATAGGTTCATAGGTTGGTACTAGGCTATCAGCCCTAGGGCCTATACAAGCCTAGCCATAACAATTCCCTGGCTATTTCTTCCCACACTATTTACTTCCCTGGACCCATGTCTAGCAGGGTGACTGATGTGATCCCCGGGGTGAATATCCTTTCTCCCATCCAATTGTCAAGGTTCCTTTTGAAGAGGGCCAAAGAGGCACTCTGCTTGACATGTAAGAGCAATCTATTCCAGAGTCTGGGGAGTCTCTAGGTCATTAACCCATCCCTCCAGCATGTTTTGTTTATTGTGATGACAAGGTTTAGATCCCTGGAGCGTGTGGCTCTGAGGGATTGGGATTTCTTTAAGTGTAGCATGTCCAACAGCTTTGGGTTTGACATGGCCTTGTATGTTAAGCAGAGATCACCTCTGAGTAGACAATATGCGACAGAGTATAGCTGGAGTTTTTTAAGGTGGTCAGTGTAGGGTATCTGCTTTAGGCCTGTGATTCTTTTAGTGAGGTATTTCTGCGGCCTTTCCAGTTGTTGCAGATGTCTTGAGAGGTACATACCAAACGGGGCGTTGTATTTTATAATGGGTCTAATGAGGGATGAGTACAGTGGGACAATGACCTCCTTTTTTCTGGATGAAAAGCCCTTAGTGATGAGGTGCACCACATAGAAGGATTTCCTGACTGTTGTGGTGATGTGGTTATCAAAGGTGAGACTACTGTCCACCTGTGTCCCTAAGTCTCTTATCACACTTTTGGTGTTTAGTGTACTGCCACCTATATGGCAATTCACAGATACATGTTTTTTCCCAAAGGGGATAACTATATATTTCTTGGCATTGAGCTTGAGCCCATGGCTCTGGCACCAAGCATCTGTTTCTGTAAGGCCCTTTTGTACAGTATCCACATCATTTGGGGATTCAGTAATAGCTCTCAGTTTGCAGTCATCTGTGAACTTTGTTAGCCAGAGTCCCTTAGTGTTGGCCTGTACTTCAGAGAAGTAGATGCCAAACAAGAGTGGTCCCAGGACTGAACCCTGAGGTACTCTACTTGTCACTTGTCTGGAGCTGGATTTGGAGTCAGCTACTTTTACAGTGTGGGTTCTATCAGTAAGCCAGTTAGCAACCCATTGGGTGACATAGGGATTAATGCCCAGCTTAGTAAGTTTATCTATGATTCCAGAGTGGGGGGATGGTGTCAAAGGCCTTGGCAAGGTCTAGATAGGCTGTGTGGACCACCTTACTTGTCCATGGCTCTCGAGACTGATTCGAAGAAGTCAATCAGGTTCAGGAGACAAGATCGGCCCTTCACGAACCCAAACTGGGTGGGGTCCAGTGTTTGAAGGTTGCCAATGTCTTTGTTTATAAGTTCCATAATAATACGCTCAATGGCCTTGCAGATAAGGCTTGTCAGACTGATGGGACAGTAGTTTCTGGGATCCAAGGTGGATCCCCCCTTGTGGAGTGGGCTAACTGTAGCTCTGCGCCACTCAGTGGGCACAAAACCTGAGGTGAGGGTATGATTAAACATGACACTTAAGAGAGGTGCCAGTTCATATTGTAGTTCATGTAGTACACAGCCCGGTATGTCATCTGGTCCCATGGATGCTGTATTCTTAGCTTTGGAGAGTGCATTTTTTACCTGTGTGGCCGTTATTACTGGAATTTGGCAATCTTCTGGTATAGAGATGGGCCATTTAGGGGGTGAGAGGGGGGTGAAGTTGGCACTGAATCGATCTGCCAGGATATTGTCAATATCCTTGGGATCAGTATATTTAATGCCATTCTGTTTTAGCTCAGAGCAGATCTGAGCATTGCCATTTAGATTCTTGACATAGTTATAGAATGCCTTGTGGTTGTCTTTGGAATCTTTGGCAATTTTATTTTCTATTCTAACCTTGTTTCCGGCCTTTCCTGTAAGTAGTCTAGTCCAGATACAGATTTGCTGTATGCAGGACTGTTTGTAAGCTTCTAAGCCCTCCATGCTTTTTTGTGTTGGAGGGAAGCCTTCTAACTTATCAGTAGGAGCGGTAAGCACTAGATAGCCTATCTACCACAAAAGGAGTGGTTTCTGGCCCAGAAATTGTAGTTATTGGCCATTTGGGCAGTTTTTCCATCTGTCTCAACTTTTCTGGTTTAAAAGCCTGTGTTTGTGCATGTTTCCCACCTTTCCTGTAATTAGTCTAGTCCACATACAGATTTGCTGTATCCGGGATCATTTGTAAGCTTCTGAGCACCCCCCCAAGCCTTTCTGTGTTAGAGGGAAGCCTTTTAGCTTGTTAGTGGGAGTGGTAAATACTAGGTAGCATTTCTTCCACAAGAGGAGTTGTTTCTGGCCCTGAAATTGTAGTTTATTGGCCTTTTGGTCAGTTTTTCCATCTCTTTCAACTTTCTGGTTTAAAAGCTCATGTTTGCACTTGTTTTTCACCTTTCCTGTAACTAGTCCAGTCCAGATACCGACTTGCTGTATCCAGGCCTCTTTGTAAGCTTCTGAGTGGTGCCAAAGTCTGCTCTTCAATTTTTACCTTAGATCTGCTAGTTCTTCTCTTCTGCAGTTTTACTAGCTTATTAGTCTAGCACTTTACCAGACTTCTTGTAGCAATTATTGTGGCACACAAAAGAGCTACCAGCACTAAACATTCTACAAGAAAACAGCTCCAGTACTTATTATTAACACACACCCCTCCATGCATGTCTAAAGGTCAGTTCCCTGTGCTCTCTCCTATTAACCTGGTGAACTTGGGCATCCTGAGGCAATGTAGCAACTGCCTCATGTACACCGATAACCCTCTCTTCTTACCTCCCAACACTCAGACTTGCGTGAGATGCACTTATACATCCAAATTGGAAGCCATGCACTCTCCACCCAAGACCAGAATAGCTAGTCAAGAGGAGAAGGTCAACACTTGCACCACACCACATGGAACACACAGACCTCCAGAACACACACCAGCACTAGCTTCACATAAAAACACAAGCCACACATCCACATTCATGGAGGCTCTAAATAAAAATCTACTCAAACAGCAGAGACCTCCAAGGCAGAAACGCACTCAACCACCACAACACAACACTAATCACGAGACACATAACTCTCCTAAACAGTGTGCCACCAAAGCCCCAAAAGGCAAAACAGCATGCCCGACATACTAGAGATGCACACTGATGTCCCACTCACTAGGTTGAATAAGGAGAAAGTAACAGTCAGCTGCCTGTCAGGTGCCAGGATCTGCCACATAACACATGCACTCAGGTCCCGCAACAACAGATACAAATATGACTCTGTCATTGTACATGTGGGTGTGAATGACCTGAGACGTACCTTCCTGGACTACATCAAAAGGACATGGAGAAGCTCTCAGATTATGTAGCCCAGGTGGGTATGACCCTAGTCCTGAGCAGCATCCTACTATCATCCAGAATGATAGCACAGTACAAGCAGAAAATGATTGATTTCAACAATTACCTAAATTTCTGGTGTCATTCTAAGGGGATTCAGTATCTATCTGCCTGGGATGACATGATTGACAGACCTCAATGCTTTGCCAGAGATGGTCTGCGTCTGTCGCCCCTGGGCTTTTGGATATTGGCCAAGGCTCTTGCCACCCCTCTAGTTTTTTTTTTAGGCTGTGTTCCAAAGAGCAAATTACCACCATACCAGCTGCAAACAAATGCAGTCTGAAGGTTATGCTGCTTAATGCTAGAAGTCTAAATCTCAAAATGCACTTGCTCGAAGCACGCAAGTAATCCATAAGTAATGAAAAATCTCTGTCAAAGAGTGACGTGTATTAACAAAGTTATGGAAAGATTATCACAATTCAAACATCCTGACAGTCTTACATATATCTCTATGACATAATCTGTCCAGTAAGCTTAAGGACAGCTACAGAATATAAATAACTCTGTTGTTATAAAAATGATAACTATCTCAATGTAAGCCGCATGGCATTCTTAATACATATATTCAGAGAAATGTCCAGTAAACTTAGAGACAGCTATGGATATTTCTGTAACTCATGCATTAATGAAATATGCTTGATTACAAACTGCATGCCATTTCTAATATATATCTTCAGCAATCTGTCCATTAAGCTTGAAGACAACTACAGATATCCACATAAGTCTTGTACTAATAAAATATGCTAGCTATCACTTAACAGATTTAAAAATAAATAAATAAATAATAAAGGGGATGGGAAATAATGGCCACATCACTACAACTTATATTAGCTAACAATGGATGCAGGACTTGTGTGGGGAACATGGGTAATTGGGTAATGCACACACAAGGAAATTGGAACACAGAAAAAAGGATGTGGGGTATGAGTGAAGATGAGGGACACACAAGACGTGATATTTGGATAGGAAAATCTGAGGGGAGGTCAGAGGGGCATGGGAATTTTTTTTTTTTTTGGTGAGAATACGCTCCATTTTTATGAATTTTTAAGAACAGAATGATCTGTAAAAATAGGCAAAGTAGGAGAACATCATGGCCGGTATACCAGCAGAACAAATATTACAACACATGACAGACAAAGGTTGGAAAAAACAGTAAGGACAGGTAAGTTACACAAATGGCACACTGCACAACATGGGCAATGCAAAGTAGTCAAACAGAGTGAGGATGCATACCAGTCATGGTGAAATGCAGAAAAAAGCATATCTACCTATGCACTATCATGTTACAACATGTTACAAACTATGTGGTAGTCATACTGGATATGTGTGACTAATGCTAGAGCTGTGTTGTAGGGTAATAAATAAGGATCACAGTACACATTGCATAAATAAACACATATCTATGTAGTTTGTCAGCAGTGTAAGCCATGCAACATCACAGATGAGCAAATGCAGGGCTAACAATGCTAGAAAACTCCAGTAGAGGACAGAACCAAACCTACAACCATGCATGTGAAAGGCAAACAGCTACGCACAGTGCCAAACAACAGTACTGCAGCAAAGTAGCAAAATGGATGGTAAATACACAAGCAGATATCCACAACCCAAACAAACATATAATGGCACGCATATATGTCACACACATATGCCATGTCAAAGGCAACACACAGTTGTAGGTGTATATTTACAACTGTCAGTGGCCTAATGGAATGTACATGAATGCAGGTTCAGTGCACATACACATACACCAATGACATAAAAATAATTACAAAAATATAAAACTATAGTGACTTATGTGGAGATGCCCTGATTCTGTAAAATTCCCATACATTTGACACATGTTCACATATCAACAATGTAATACATGCCAATGGTCAATAATGGCAACAAAGGCAAAAATATCCATAAAATATAATATAGAAATATGAAAGTGGAAGGAAGGTGGCCAACCTGGACCCACATCAGGGAAAAGCCGGACAAGATAAGGTGACATACTGCAAATGCATGTGTACAGCACAGAGAGAGTGTAGAACCAAAACAGAAAAACATTTAAGCAAAAGGCAAATGTATGTCACATGGACAGAATTATTTCTGTTGTCCACAGAAATGGCCATGTATAAATCACACATATACAGTAATGTGCACTTGTGTAACATCGACATGCAAAAGTAAGTAAGCTAAGAAATTCAAGCACATTATACATATATTGTCATGCAAATGTTGAATAAACAGACACAGGTGTATGTCACACACCTTGTCCAGTACTGAGCAGAGGACACTTCTCTGAGCATCATTACAGCACATTAGTGGTAAGTCACATGTCAAAGGTATATTTGTGTGTCCCTATGGATCCAGCTATATGTAGAGACATGTACAATCAGTTCTGAAGATGTGAACTTATGTGAATAAGTAATGGATGTTGAAATGTAAGATACAGCAAACATAGTGCAGTGTACTATTACAGAATACATTATCTGTAACAATGTCTATATGTTAATGCTACATTTGTATTTGATGCAGTCAGAAAAGTAGAACTGCCCATAGCTATCCCATACTTGTATATGACTTCAAATGGCATCAACATTACCAACACATAGCACAGAACACCACACCATGCCAGTGGGACACCATGTCAACTGTCATCCAAAACACATGGTAAATGACATGTCCTTCTGTTGCACATACATGATATGGCAATATACAAATCTAAACCATACTACAATGTTAGTGCTGGACTATGGATAACATCTATTGTCTGTTAGTTGCCCTCAGTAAAAACACAACTATACAGGCAAATTGTTGCAGTGGTAGCTGCAAGTTAATTGCCTCAATGCATGAGGAGCTGAATGTTGGAGGAAAGAGTAATGTGTTAATGTGTGTTACGCACACAATGAAGCATAATTGAATGTCATACGATGACACCACATAAGCATGTCAGCTACATGGTATGTATGCACAACAGTGCATATATATTCCAATCGATTATATGGCAATGGCATGTTGGCAGAATAACACTATTGGAACACACAGACAATACAGACTGGGAGGGACCAGGAGACTCATGAATTATCTCATGGGATTTCTCCTTGAATGAGTTGTGCATAGCCCAATTCAAATCCCAAAAGAATGACACCATCTTGCCCCTCATCTGAGTTAGAAACACAGTGGTCAAATCCTCCCAAATATCCTCCTGATAATCGTCTATGTTCTGGTCCTGGCATCATCTTCTCTGGGATGCGGCAGGCATGATGGCCCGAGCAGATACAGGTCTAGCATCCTCCTAATTGTCATCATTATCATTATCACATGAGGACTCCAGCAGTGACCTAGCATATGCTCATCATCTGTGTTTGATAGATGTACATCCATGGGTCCCATGCTCTGTCAAGATGAATTGCGGAATCTGCAGACATGAAAAGCAAATGTCTATCATGCAGCACATTTCCATGAAGATCATAGCTGACCTTAATATGAAACTGATGTGCATACCTGCAATCTAATATACTTAATTAACACACCATCCACTTTGACTTCTGAAAAATACAAATATGAGACTGAATGTGTAGCATACATCAAACTTCTTATTTAAAACACAGTTTAATTTTAAATGATGCAAACATTAGCAAGTAGCAAAATTATAATCCACACAATTGCTGCCAGTGAATGGCTCCTAATGTATATAGCACATTCCCTGTGTCACTTCATCTATGGTTATAGGCATGACCAATAACAGAACATGTCAGGGAGAATGTATCCATCACCAATGTGAACAGTTCAATCAAGGCCGTACAATGGCAAACAGAGCTTACCAGTGGGAATCAGGACATCACCTGAACATTTGAATAATGGACCACATGAAGCATGACAAACATGCACAAAGCAAGTACATGTAACATATACTGACATGTGAGACAAGCATTCACAAAGCAAGCACATGTAACATATACTGACATGTGAGACAAGCATTCACAAAGCAAGCACATGTAACATATACTGCCATTTGAGACAAACATACACAAAGCAAGCACATGTAACATATACTGACGTGAGACAAGCATTCACAAAGCAAGCACATGTAACATACTGACATGTGAGACAAGCATTCACAAAGCAAGCAGATGTAACATATACTGACATGTGAGACAAGCATTCACAAAGCAAGCACATGTAACATACTGACATGTGAGACAAGCATTCACAAAGCAAGCAGATGTAGCATATACTGACATTTGAGACAAGCATGCACAAAGCAAGCGCATGTAACATATACTGACATGTGAGACAAACATTCACAAAGCAAGCACATGTAACATATACTGACATTTGAGACAAGCATACACAAAGCAAGCACATGTAACATATCCTGACATTTGAATGGAAATATGGCCGACACTGCTTCATGCTACATTAAAAAAAAGAAACTTGTAAACATCAACACAACATTATTATTGTGACCTGCACTGTTTAATAATGTTGTCTGGCTCAGTAATATGTTCATCTGAGTATATGGCAGCAGGTCATTATCCCCTTCCTTTTCCCTTGCATGTGTTCCTTGAACAGTTATGTATGGGAATGGAAATGTGAGGTTCAACTGAAATTTCTCACACCACTCCCTACCTGATAGGCCAAAAGAAATAGCATATCAACATTCTACATAACTACTACTAGGGAACAGGTTTTCAATGTAGTTTCCAAGGCCAAACACACGACATTGATGGATCCCAATAACATTCTAGGGTGCTTACTAAATAACATGAAACATGACATCTCTTTGAGACTTGAGTCACTTTTCAACAGGAACCTGTAGTCAGGTTTGGTGCATAAAGAGTTGAAGTTGGTTACAGTCATTTCCCCTGCACAAAGGAGGTCCAAACACTGATCAGGGTAAATACAGGTCCATAAGTCTGACCAGCCTCATATTTAAGTCCATAGAAAAAATCATTGTGGACTTGATAAATGAGGCAATAGGTAAAATACAAACATGGCCTTATCACAGTTTATCTTTATTAAAGGAAGCTGATGCCTATTACATCTAATGGACTTCATTGAGAGTGTCATCAAAGCAATGGATGTGGCCAAGACTGTGTGCACAGCTTACCTTGACCTGGCCAAGGCTTTTGATACAATACTCCACTTTTGCATTATTGACAAGCTCACTAAATTAAGTATAAACAATTGTATCCCCTGCTGGATAGCCATGTGTCTCACTGACAGGATTTAGGAGATCAGAATAGGTGAGGACACTTCCACCCAGAGCCCAGTCATTAGTAGAATCCCAATTGCTCATTACTGGGGCCACTGCTTTTGGCATCTATTTCTCTGAAGTATAAGTAAATGGTGAAGATTTATGGCTGACTAAATTTGTAGATGGTTGAAAGCTGGGGGTTATAAATTGACTCCCACGCCGACACAATAATTTTTCAAGGAGGCCTACCTCTGACTAACAAATGGAGCCAAAGCCGTTATCTTAAAATCAGTTGTAAAAATTGTATAATTGTACCCTTTGGAAAGTCAACCATCCCAGATAATTAACATGTTGATAATACACCCCAAACAGTCAAAACAGCAGTCAGGAATCTGTATGCATGTAGACAGTAGCCTTACCTATGACCACTATGTGGCCACAGTAGTAAGGAAAACCTTTTGTGTTGCACAAGTAAAAAGTAAAGGCATGCCAGCTATGTCCAAAGATATCACTAGCCCACTGCAGTCTGCCCTTATCACAGCAGCCATAAAGTACAGTGCTCCATTTAGTATATACCAGACCAGGTATATGCAGAAACTACAACTCAATTACAGTTTCAGTACAAAAAAAATACAAGGCACAACAATTCTACCTTATACAGAGTGCCTTAAAGACCTTTCTCTCTACTCAAACACACATTGCTGAGGGGTGCTCTACAATTGACATACAAGGCATCCGCAAACTCCATAGTTGTGAATATCCTGCACATTCATAAGTCAAGCTGTACAAGAAGTATAAGGTCTAAGGACCAGAATTTGTCTGTGAGTAAAACTGAACGTGCTGGAGAGACAGATATGTGTCCCACAATTGTAACTCCTATGAAGAGGCATCAAATCCTTGCGAAGTTGATTTGTCTATTATGCAACTGAAGCACAACCTAGACCAGTGGATGGGGAATTAGAAATTTACCCTGGGCCTGTCACCCATGTCCATTATGGACAGAGGTACATTATAAATGACCGGCTCTTAATGTCCTCTTTGGATACAGGTCATCATTATTCTTTTGTGAAAACTTGACTAGGCTTAGAATGGTCTCCCGGTCATTAGCGTATTAATAATCTATAAATCCATAAATTGTACTCTGTGCATGTAATGTTCCAAATGAACAGCCTGTGAAGATTGGGTGAAGCTAGATGAAAGCTGCCAGCCTAGCCAGATAGGATTTTATACATAATTCTATCATTTGTAAATGTGAATGTTGAACTACAGACTTGTTTTCTTAAATGAAAGAATATGCTGTGAAATGTTGAACTTAAAACAATGTAGCAACATTGCCCTCTGCTGTAAAGAAAGCTAAGTCAAGCATTTCTTGTCTGTCCTTTGAAATTAAAATTATTTCATGTCTGTCCCTTTTTAGTTAGAATTTGGAGTCAATGAGTCTGGAGTGAAGCATCCTGCCTATTGATTTAGCTTAAGGAATAATTACTAGAGTTTACATGTGGAATGTCTTTTATGGCTGTAGTTTCCTGCAGGTGCAAGATAACAATTATGTAGTATCTGTTAGCCTGGGAACACCAGGAACATGTGAAATGATGTAATGGGAATCAGGACTGAAAATAGCAATTTAAACAGAGAGAATCAGAAGGCATTAAACATTTTTGTCTTGACCATCCAACTCACAGAACTATCTTACTCATATGTAAGTTATCTTAGACTTGTGTTTTCTTTCAGAAATAGCTAGGAACTAGAAAGATTAGACTAAGTGTTTTTCTGTGATGTCAGAACTGTACTACTGATTTATTTTAAGTATTTCTGTGGGATCTCTGAACTCTTGACAAGCACTGTGTATTAGAAAGTATTTTCTTGTTGTTTTAATTATTTATTATTAAATATTTTTAAACCCTTTTAACTGTGGCTGGTTTGTGTAGAGGTAAGTTAAGCTCTAAGAGTACATTGCATGTATATAAGGATTCTGTACCAAGTCACTCTATTAAGCCTTGACTGTTTAGTTATATTACCAACTGAATAATAATATTGCACAGTAATAATTGGACACACTTTTAAGGGCCTTTGAGTAGCTGATAAATATTAGCTGTGTGGTGGCAGGGTACTACCGTATAGTCTGGGAAAAGGGGGAACAGCTAGAGAACCTGTGCCAGCCTTCCCCAGAAGTGTCTGTGTTGTTGTATAAACTCTTATCTCAAAGTGTGTGTGTGTCAGCTACTTGGGCAGGGACATGAAGCACTGGTTGGACAGACATGTTGCTGGAGGTTTTAGCTTGCTCAGCTAGGCTGAGATCTGGACCCTATGCAAGTGGGGTGTCTTATTGGGGACCTGGAGAGCAAGGGAGCAACTAGCCCCAGACTGACTGTGATCTCTGTGTGCTCTTAAGGCAAATTACACTTTACTGTGTGTACTTGTTATCCTTTCCTCATATATGAGATGCCCTCTCTAGTGTTAGTGGTGAGGATTGAGGATCCTTGATTGCTGGGTCAGGGCATGGGCATCAGATTTGTGGTTTGGCAGTGGTGGGATAGCCAAATCACATATTAATTAGGTGGCAAATACTAATTGACTTGTAGTGGTGTGGGTAGAGTGAATTCCTGTAACTTGTGTACAATGAGCTTTGAAGTTGTTTTGCATACTAAATTCGCCATGCAATGAATACTCAGAGTTCAGATCACAATTGTTTTATTTCTTTTTGTTAGCTTACTTAGTCAGGGTGAGCAAGCAGCATGTCAGCAGAGGAGTATGGAAAGATGACAAGGAGCCAGCAGGTAGAGATGTGCCAAGCTAGGGGACTGGTGCATGGAAACCTGACTAAGGCAGACCTGATTGCAGCCTTGGTTACAGCTGCATCAGAAAACAGCAACCAGGAGGACAATCAGACTGGCAGTGGAGATATAATACCCTCGGAGAATGGACAGCTCAATCTTTCTGCAGTAGACTTAAAAATCCATCTGGAGCTAAAGTGACCTGAGTTGGAGGCCAGGCATGTGGAATTAGAAGTAGATGAGAGATTGAGGCATCTAGAGAGTGAGGGGAATGAGAAACTGCTACGCCTGGAAACTGAGGAAAAAGAGAAGCAGAGGCAGCATGAGAAGGAGATGCTGACTCTTTTCCAGAGTCATGGTAATGGGGAAGGGAGTAACTGGACCCCAGAAGCACAAAAGTTCAGTAAATTTCTTCTGCAGTTTAAGGAGGGGGATAATTTTGATAATGTCATTCATATGTTTGAGAGGGTATGTAAACAGTATGAAATTGACCAAGGGCTCTGGGTACAGTTCCTGACCCCCTTACTCCATGGTAAAGCTGTAACTGAATTATCTAAAATGTCTGACGTTGCATGTTTTGATTATACTGCTTTAAAATTTTGTCTATTAGAGTTTGTTAAGCTAACATCTGACACATATAGGAAAACATTTCATGAGCATAGACACAAGGCAGATGAAAGCGTGTGTGAATATGTTGCTGAATTGAGCACTCATTTCAATAGTTGGGTGAGTGGATGTCAGGTCACCACTTTTGAAGGGCTGGCAGACCTTTTGGTAAGGGAACAAGCCCTTAGCACTTTGCCTGAGGACATGAGGATCTGGTTAGCTGATAGACAATGTACTACTTCAGATGAGTTGGGGAAAAAAGGTGACCTATACCTGGCAAACAGGGCAGCCGTGCGCAGGAAGGATAACCCCAGTACTGCTCATGAGTTTAAAGAAACACATGGTGGAGCCACGGTGGTGGTGCTGCGGTAGCGTTGTCGCCTCCCAGTAAAACACTGTCCGGTTCGATTCTCAGCTAGAGACATGCGTGAATGGGTGTACCTTCATTGAAGTTTGTGCGTCAGGCCTGGCAAGCCAGTACATAAAAATCAACTGCCAATCATTAGCGGACCAGAGTTCCGCTGTGGCGACCCCTAACCAGGAAAAGCCAAAAGACGCAAACATGGTGGGCAGCACAGACTGCCCCAACAGAATATGCCAGTAGTATGGGAAGCCACTAGTCCAGGTACATGTCCAGGAGCTAGGGTTAAATGTTTTGAATGCAACCAGTGGGGCCATGTGAAATACAGGTGTCCATGGAGGCAAGGTGGGGAACAAAAGGTGAAGGAGCCAGTAAGTGGGAAAGACAAAATGCCAATAGTAGTTGTCTTGAGACAACAGGGGTACTGAACTACCATCCTGCAGATGTCCTGAGAGGGAAGGATTTGGATGATGCTTATGCAGTTACATGCAGTCAGGCTAGGAGACAAGCATGTGGGTCTGGTAGCCTGGGGGAGACCCAGACCGACTGCATACTTGCAGCCAGGACTGGTGAGGTGGTTACTTCAGGGAGGGAGCTACTCTGTAGCAGTGAGACTGAAGGTGAGCCACAGCTGCTTGTGGGTACTGATGGGCCCTTGGACAGAGTGACTGCAAAGGTAGAGGTGAGTAGTAGTACCCAGGCTGACAGTGAGGCACCACTGTCAGAGGATGCCAGACTTCCTGTGGAAGGGGAGCTGGAAAGGGTTAGAAGGAGAGAGTTGAGACAGGCTCAGCTCTCAGACCTTACATTGCAAGGCTTGAAGCAGGTAGCTAGGGAGGCACCTAATTCTCAAGGAAAGGGGGGATCTGTATACTGGGACAAAGGGTTACTATACAGAGAGTGGACCCCTGAGGGAGGGCTAGCAGGTGAGAGAGTACAGCAGTTGGTAGTGCCTAGAGCCTACCATCTGGCACTTCTAGCCATAGCCATTGATATTCTCTTTGCATATCATATGGGCATAAAACGTACAAAGAGGCGTATTATGCACATCTATTGGCCTGGAATTTCTGGAGATGTAACAGGGTACTGCAGGACCTGTGAGCAGTGCCAAAAGGTAGGCAAGGCAGGTGACAACATGAGAGCACCTTTGATGCTTTTGCCTGTAATTGAGGAGCCATTTCAGAGGGTAGCTATGGATATTGTGGGTCCTCTGAGTACCCCAAGTTCCAGAAGGAAAAAGTATATCCTAGTGGTAGTGGATTATGCTACATGATAACCTGAGGCAGTGTCTTTGTCCTCCATTGAGGCAGAGAAGGTGGCAAATGCTTTGTTAGAGATTTTCAGCAGGGTAGGTTTCCCAAAAGAAATACTGACTGACAGAGGTGCCAATTTCATGTCAGACCTGCTGGCGTGTCTGTGGAAGTTCTGTGGAGTGAAGCACATGAAGACCTCCCCCTACCATCCTCAGACTAATGGTCTTGCTGAGAGTTTAAACTCTACAATCAAGTCCATACTATGGACATTTGCAGATCAGTTTAGGAGGGAGTGGGACAAATATTTTCCCCATCTGTTGTTTGCTTACAGAGAGGTTCCCCAGGAATCCACAGGTTTTTCACCCTATGAGTTGCTGTATGGGCATAGGGTGAGGGGACCTCTATATTTAATTTGAGATGAATGGGAAGGTGAGTGCAAGTCTCACAAGGTGTCTGTTGTGGCATACATCCTAAACCGCAGGACAAGGCTCAGGGAACTCATGGGCTTCACCCAGAAGTACCTGGCAGAAGCCCAACAACAGCAAAAAGTGTGGTATGACAGGAATGCTCAAGCTGGAGTGTATGCTGTGGGGCAGCAGGTAATGGTTCTCATTCCTGTCAGACACAACAAGCTGCAAGAAACTTGGGAGGGACCCTATGAGGTGGTAAGAAAGGTAAGTGATGTTAACTACATGGTGAGACTGCTAGGCAGAAGGCAGGAGCACCAACTGTACCATGTTAACATGATGAAACCTTACCATGATCGAGAGGCCCTTGTGCTGAGCATTTGCAGTGCATTGTAGGAGGAGTCTGAGTGAGATCTTGGGACTGATCTCCTCAGTGAGGCTCAGGCTGACACCTCAGTGGAAGGGGTAGCAATGTCCCAGCAACTATCTCCTACCCAGGTTCGAGAAATCCAAGCAGTGTTGCAGGAATTTGGGGACATGTTCACTGGGAAACCAGGGTGCATCCACCTAGTGCAGCATCAGGTGGATACAGGACTCCAAAGGCCTATTAGACAGGCCCCTTATAGAGTGCCTGAGAAAGTCAAACAGACTCTGAGGGAGGAGGTACTGGAGATTTTGGAACTAGGGGTGATTTAAGTATCTAACAGTCTCTGGGCCTCCCCAGTGATGCTGGTGCCAAAGAAGGATGACAACACCAGGTTCTGTGAGGACTACAGGAAATGAAATAGTCACACAGCTTTGGATGCTTACCCCATGCCTAGGACAGATGAGACCCTAGAGTAGCTGGGTGGGGCTAGGTATCTTACAACCATTGATCTTACCAAGGGTTACTGGCAGGTACCCTTGACTCCCAGTGCCAGAGGGAAGTCAGCCTTTGTGACTCTTTTGGCTTATATGAGTTCACAAAGATGCCCTTTGGGATGAAGAATATCCTAGTGACTTTCCAGAGGCTGGTAGCTAATTTCCTAGCAGGAGCAGGAGGGTTTGCCCTTGCTTACCTAGATGATATTGCCATCTACAGCCATATGTGGCCAGAGCACCTTCAGCATATCAGGGAGGTGCTGGGCAGACTACAGATTGCAGGGATGACCATTAAGCCGAGCAAATGTCAGGTGGGTATGGCAGAGGTCTCCTACCTAGAACATAGAGTGGGGAGTGGTAAGATAAGGCCAGAACCTGCCAAAGTGGAAGACATTCAGGCATGGCCTGCACCTGTTACTAAAAAGCAGGTGATGGCATTTTTAGGGACAACAGGGTACTACAGAAAGTTTGCCCCCAGTTATAGTACCATAGCTGATCCCCTCACAGACTTGACAAGGAAGAACAGGCAAGATAAGGCAGTGTGGACCCCAGCATGTGAGCAGGTATTTCAGAGGCTTAAAGAAGCTTTGGGAGGACCCCCTGTGTTAGCCAGTCCAGATTACAGCAAATCATTTCTTGTGCAGGTGGATGATTCAAACCATGGGGTGGGGGCTGTACTTAGCCAGATTTCTTCAGAGGGGGAAGAACACCCAGTGGTTTATCTCAGTCATAGGCTCCAGCCCAGGGAGGAATGCTATGCAGCTGTAGAAAAGGAATGTCTAGCCATAGTGGGGGCATTGCAGAAACTTCAGCCTTATCTGTATGGAAGGAAATTCACTGTTATGACAGATCACAACCCCCTAATATGGCTAAACAGAGTCAGCCAGCAAAATGCCAAGTTGCTAAGATGAAGCCTAGGGTTACAAGCATATATGTCAGTGCAGCACCGCAGTGGGAGTAGCAATGCCAATGCAGATGGGCTCTCAAGACAGGGAATGGGGTAAGGTACACTTAGGTAGACCTAACCCTCTCAAGCAGTATTTCTCAAGGGTCACTTGAAAAAATTAGCTTGAGTTCTCTGGGGGGAGGGGGGTATGTGATGATTGGGTGAAGATAGATGAAGGCTGCCAGCCTAGCCAGATAGGATTTTATACATAATTCTATCATTTGTAAATATGAATGTTGAACTACAGACTTGTTTTCTTAAATGAAAGAATATGCTGTGAAATGTTGAACTTAAAACAATGTAGCAACATTGCCCTCTGCTGTAAAGAAAGCTAAGTCAAGCATTTCTTGTCTGTCCTTTGAAATTAAAATTATTTCATGTCTGTCCCTTTTTAGTTAGAATTTGGAGTCAATGAGTCTGGAGTGAAGCATCCTGCCTATTGATTTAGCTTAAGGAATAATTACTAGAGTTTACATGTGGAATGTCTTTTATGGCTGTAGTTTCCTGCAGGTGCAAGATAGCAATTATGTAGTATCTGTTAGCCTGGGAACACCAGGAACGTGTGAAATTATGTAATGGGAATCAGGATTGAAAATAGCAATTTAAACAGAGAGAATCAGAAGGCATTAAGCATTTTTGTCTTGACCATCCAACTCATAGCACTGTCCTGCTCATATGTAAGTTATGTTAGACTTGTGTTTGCTTTTAGAAATAGCTAGGAACTAGAAGGATTAGACTAAGTGTTTTCCTGTGATGTCAGAACTGTACTACAGATTTATTTTATGTAATTCTGTGTGCTCTCTGAACTCTTGACTAGCACTGTGTAGTAGAACGTATTGTCTTGTGGTTTTAATTATTTATTATTAAATATTTTAAACCCTTTTAACTGTGGCTGGTTTGTGTAGAGATAAGTTAAGCTCTGAGAGTACATTGCATGTATATAAGCATCCTGTACCAGGTCACTCTAATAAGCCTTGACAGTTTAGTTGTACTACCAATTGGATAATAATATTGCACAGTAATAATTGGACACCCTTTTAAGGGCCTTCGATAAATATTAGCTGGGTGGTGGCAAGGTACTACTGTATAGTCTGGAAAAGGGGGCACAGCAGGAGAACCCATGCCAGCCTTCCCCAGAAGTGTCTGTGTGGTTGTATAAACTATTATCTCAAAGTGTGTGTGTGTGTGTGTGTGTGTGTGTGTGTGTGTGTGTGTGTGTGTGTGTGTGAGCTAACTGGGCAGGGACACGAAGCACTGGTTGGACAGAGAGGGTGCTGGAGGTTTTAGCTTGCCCAGCTAGGCTGAGATCTGTACCCTATAGCTGTGCAGTCGGAGTCTTATTGGGGACCTGGAGAGCAAGGGAGTGACCAGCCCCAGACTGACTGTGATCTCTGTGTGCTCTTAAGGGAAATTACACTTTACTATGTGTATTTGTTTTCCTTTCCTCATATATAAGACGCCCTCTCTGGTGTTAGTGGTGAGGATTGAGGCTCCTTGATTGCTGGGACAGGGCACGGGCGTCACACAGCCAACAAGTGTCATTATTAAAATGAGGACACAGTAAGATGACAATCTTGTAGAAACCAGGCAATCCATATGTTAAAATCCTGAGCCAGGCAACATGAGAACTGGCTGAACATATATCAGTGTATTGAATCCAACAGTAACAAATATTTATTATATTCAGTCACCATAACCTGTGACATTGAGAATGTAATACATGTTGTAATAACAGTATTGCATGTGTGCAACTATAAGAATTACATACCTACAACTAGTACCAATTACTAGCTTGCAAAATGCAAACATCATGATGAAGCTTGCTAATTATGAAATGTTGCAAAGAAATACCTATCTGCACAAGTAATAAAAACACTCATTGTGTTGTAGGCAGATGCAATACAAATGTTGAATTGAAGGGCTTCCTGATTATGAAATATTTTACAGAAATACCTATCTGTGCAAGTAGCAGAAACAAAACTAGGATACAAGTATGTTGTAACAAAAACACTCAGTGTGTTGCAGGCAGATGCAATGTCAATG
The DNA here is from genome assembly GCF_019279795.1 of Protopterus annectens. Taxonomy (NCBI): domain Eukaryota; kingdom Metazoa; phylum Chordata; order Ceratodontiformes; family Protopteridae; genus Protopterus; species Protopterus annectens. The sequence continues at coordinate 1,735,507,090 of NC_056731.1, read as the reverse complement.
TTGGACTGAACAACTTGCCACACAGTCTGCAAACAGCCATGGGAACATAAACACAGCACACACCCATTCAGTCTGTGCATAGGCAGGCACTTGAAAACAAATCCATACATTTAAGTATGCAGCAGCAGTCAAAGCACTTAGACTTGTACACAAAACAGAAACCTTAAAATATGTGTGACAGGTACACAAGCCCAATTGTCATTTAGGTTTTAGAGTACATTTCAAAAAGTGTCTGAAGAAAAGAGGGCTTACTGCTAAATTACATTTTTTGATTTAAATCAGAGTAAGTACAGCTATAGTGTGGTAATTTCATTTACCTTACTGATGCATGATGGATATTTATGCATTCTAAGCAATATAAATAGGAATGTGAAAAACGTAGGCCTATAGTAACGATCAGATGCATTTCATTTAACAAAACAGAAAAAAGGATTAACATACCTCTCTCCCTCTGCTGCTCTTCACGTTTATGCAGCTGCTTGATGCAGTGCACAATTTCTGGTCCTGTCTTCCTATCCTGAAAAAAGAAAAGATCAAATATGAATGATGTATTCCTCAAATAACAGTGATATACAGTTCTCAGATCAGGTTCTAGAAAATTGACTATTGAAAAACATAATTTATATTTTGCAAGGTTACACACAGGCTTTTAAATCATTGACTATTGAAGAACATCATTTATATTTTGCAAGGTTACACACAGGCTTTTCAATCTTTGAACACATATTAGAGGACATGAAACTCAAACCTACCACCGTAATGTACATTCAGACATTAACCTTGACACCTACCTGCATAGCTAATCCAGCTTAACTGAAAGCAGGTGTTGTGAATGCAGTGAAAAGGCTTGGTGTTATGACATCACCTGGTCTGTATTAATATTCACAGGTCCATCTACGTCTGGACAACACCAGGGAATGGCAGGTGACTGTTTCCATGCTATGTTAATGTGACCAATACCTGTTATTGCCTCAGCCTCATATCATGGCACTGCTGTTTACTGTCATATTCATATTTCCCTGACATTGTACACTAAAAGTACAGCCAGTGGGGGCCCAAGTAGTGCAGGATTTCAGAAACAGGGTCAGTGTTTCTGTTTGTCACAGTTAAGTTGTGTTTGGTGCACAGGATATATTTTGGAAACAGACAGGCATGTTTAGAATCCATAATTATCCTTCGCTGAATAGTTAAACAGTCCAAGTACCTTCAGCATTCTTTCTAAAATTCCATCAGCAGCTGGTGCACTGAAGTCTTCTTTTGGCATGCTGCACTGTCTATAAATACCTTCTGCGATGATTTTTACAGAATCTGGCCCTACGTTTATCGCTAAAAAAGTCTATGTGAGTTATAATAGCACAACAGTCTTTCTTGGTACTCATCAGAGCTAAACGAGTTTAAAGATATCTTCTCATTGCCTTTTTCCAGTTGATTCCCCCACTCTGAGTGGTATATACAAATCCTTCCTTTGTGGTGCTCATTTAGGCAGCTATTAAAACCCATCCCTCCTTCCATCTGTTACTGTAGCTGTATGCTGCTCTAGTATGCTCTCTGCATGACTCAAACATGATTCTAGTTACATTCTATCAGCAGTGTTATTCAGAGTGCAAAGTTATACTAACTCAATAAGGTAGCTCTGCAGTATCAATATGGCATTGCAAATGTAGTTAGAAATCCCTCTCTCTCTCTACACACACACACACACACACACACACACACACACACACACACACACACACACACACACACACACACACACACACACACACACACACACATATATATATATATATATATATATATATATATATATATATATATATATATATATATACTGTGTATATATGCATATTCACACATATATAATTGTATATATATATATATATATATATATATATATATATATATATATATATATATATCAAAATCTATAGACATATCCTCTTACAGTGATTAGTAAACTGCACATCTTATATTCACAGTTAACATACATATGTTACCTTCGGGCTTCAACTCCAGAGTGTAAAACTGCTTGATTAATGGGTATGTAACTAGCATGAGGAAATGTGTTTAAATAGGCACTCACAGTACAACTCAGCATTTCTATGTTACACTTTTTCTTCACATTGTTGGTACAGGTAAAGATGGTCATGCCTGAGGTTTCTGGAGTAATTTCTGCATTACTACATGGACCTATAAGTGCCAGTACCATAATCAACATATGATCCAATTCATACCATGCATCCACTTTCGAAATGGCCTAGCATAGACATCCAGCAGTTTGTCATGGTATGCCTTAGCATATAGTGTAGGAAGATTTTAGTTTCCTGCACACCTTGACTGGGACCATCCATCTGTTCTTTATTGAGTTTGTCTAGCAATGTATATCTGACTTTCATTGAGAAATGTGTGCACCTTCATAGGTATAACAAGATGGTGGACAAATGCAAATCTCATTGCATGTGTTTTGTGAATTTTGAGCAGCAGCACACAAGATGTGTGCAATGCAGTTTTACAGTGCATTCCACATAAGAGTGTCCTGCACGTGAATTGTGAAACAGTCCCTATTGATGCATACCTCATGCTTAAAATGTATAGATGCTACTGGTCATGATACTATCTAAACGAATATACTCCTGCTGACCATATTAATTTTCTTCTATAGCAGGCAAAGATATGTAACCTCATTTTCTGAGAAAGTATGAAAAATGTGAGATTCCATAGTTAGGAGACACTCATCTTTTCCTGAAGTGTCTATACAAAATAGTTATTACACACCAGCAAGCAGCAAATAAGGTATACTCACTGATCTTGCTATAATAACTTTCATTCCTAAGGTCATGAACTTGCCTGTTTGGTAACATATCTTTTGGTTAATTCATTTTATAAATGATGTGTTGAATACATTTACCGTACATCATATCATGACTGGTTACAAATCCAAAGTACTTAACCTGTATGGCATTGTTTGCTGTCGTCAGCTGTCATCCTGTGTTATGTAACTATTGATACTGTGTATGGGCAGACATTTCGTAGCAAGCAGAGATGCCCTGTTTTAGCAGCACTGACAACAAAACTATTTTCATTATAGATATGTAAGAATGAAAGTGATGAGTGCTGAGTGCATTATCTGTGGTTAGCACAGCTATAATATGCAAAATACCTACAAGCATAAACATCCCCAACTATTAACAGGGAGCAGGTCCTTGCAGCATTTACTAAGGCCAAAAACACAGACTCAGTAGGCCACAAAAATATCCTGGGTTGGCTTTTATATGGCTTGAAACTAGACCTTTCAATCTCTTAGTGTAAGAATCCTGGACAAAGTTTAAAATAATGGTGGGGCAAAGGCCAAAAAATAGGGACAGATTTTAAACATTGCTCTTAACAACTTAGAAGGATACTAATATAGCATGGCATGTGTTAGCATGCATTTTATGAAGTATATGAAGTCTGAATCTCAAATGTAGGACATTACTTAGTGCTTTCAATTTTCAGTAATTTGCAAGAAAAACAGCTGTTTTATGAGGAACAGGTCAAAAATATGATGCAAAAATCTGGACATCCTGAGAAAATCTGGGCAGTTGAGAAGTATGCTTGAAACATGACCTACCGGGACCACTTGAGTCACTTTTGAACTATATGCTCAAAAAAGGCTTTGTACCATGAGAATGGAGGACTGCAATAATTATCCCACTCTACACGGGTGGGCCATCAACTGATACTGGAAACTACAAGCCTATTAGTCTGACTAATCTAATATGCAAAGCCATGGAAAGAATTATCATAGAAATGATCAACAAAGACATAGTTAACCTTCAGACACTGAACCCAACCCAGAGTGTTTGGTCAAGGGAAGGTCATGTCTATGAAACTTGGTGAATGTTATTGAGAAGGTCACCAAGGCAATGGATGAGAGGAAAACAGCGCATACTGCCTTCCTGGTTCTGGCTAAGGAGTTTAACGCAGTAACCCTCTAAAGTATAGTTGACAAATTCATCTATCTGGGTATAAACCCCTACATAACTCGCTGGGTTGCCAACTGGATCACAGGCAGGACCCAGGAAATCAGGATTGGTGAGACCATTTCCACTAAAGGACCTGTCACCAACGGCATAGCTCAGGGTTCCATGCTGGAAATTCTCATATTTGGCATCAAGTTCTTGTAGGTAAAGGTTAAAGGGCATTTTGCTGACCAAGGTCCAAGATTCCTCACATGACACAAACATCTTATAAGAGTGTCTAACATAAATAAATGACTGGTGTCAAAGTCATTGATTAAAACTCAGTTCCAAGATATGTATTATAGTGCTTTTTTGGGAAAACTGTCACCTAGACTAATTACACTATTTATTTATTTATTTATTTTACATTTGTTGACCGGGATAGTCTGACTAGATTCATGTCCATTTTCAGCGGAGGCCCAGGGAGAAAAGCTCCAAGATAAGCAGTTAAGATTAGACATACAATATATACAGTGGCTACATACTTAACAAGTTATACAAATTCCAAGGTTAGAGATAATCCCGGTTGTAAATCCGGATTAAGTAACACAACTAAGCTAAATTATAGTTATTAACTCATAGTAGAGGAGAGTTAGTCTGGTTTGATAGATTGACATAGCCAGTTTATCTTAAATTGACTCAGGGTGGTAAGTAAAGTAATATCAGCTGGGAGTGAGCTCCAGGATCTACCTGCAGAGTTGGAAAGCAGAGAGTCACCGGCTGAGTTATTAGTTTTGATAGTTTGAACTAGCAGTCTGTTAGAAGATTGAAGAGGTCTGGGATTGTTATAGGGGGTGATAATGTTTTTTATTGCAGGAGTATTGTCCGGATTGTAAAGGATTTTATATGCCATAATCAGTTGGTTATACTGGATCAAGCTGGGCAGTTCTAGCCAGCCAAGCTGGTTTAGATTGATACAGTGGTGTGTCCTATAAGGCAGACTAGTGGCAGGTCTGGCAATGTGGTTATAGCAGATAGAGAGTTTGTTGAGGACAGACTTGTTTAAAGTAGAGAGTAAAGGGGATGCGTACAGAAGAGTTGAAAGTAGGTGACAGTGAGCTATGGCAAGTGTAGCAGGTGGTGTTAAGATTGCTTTCATCCTGTAAAGTGACCCTAGTTTTTTATTGATGTTTTTGATGGTTTGATTAAGATGCAGGTCAAATTTAAGACTGTTATCTATGATAACAACTAGTAGTTTTGTAGAGGTGTCAGGGGAGATTATAGTGCCATTATTGGATTTTATGGTAAAGGTAAATGCAGTAGACCTATGAGCTGGTGAGAAAAGTAACAGTTTTGATTTTTAGGATTTAAGATCAGACAACGACCAGAAAGCCAGTTTTCTATTATGTTGAAGGTGTTCTGGGTAGCTGACATAGTTCTGTCTGAGATGTGGCCAAGCAGATCAGGGTGGAGACATCAGCGTATTGGATACAGCTGACTTTTGGGATAACAGTATAAAGGTCATTGATGAAAATGGAGAACAGAAGGGGCCCTAGTATAGAACCCTGGGGTACACCTAGGGAGTTGGGTAGGAGGTTATATAGTTTGTTTTGCCAAAAGACAGCCTGCTGTCTGCCACTCAGATAAGACTTAAACCATTGAAGGGCTTTAGTATCTAGACAGAATGTTTTCAGGGTGATAAGGCACTCCTAAAAGTTGACCCTGTAATTAGGAATCTGGGAAAATATGTAGGCAGTAATCTGGCCTTGACCTACATGTGGCCAAGGTAGTAAGAAAATCATTCTATGTCACCCAACTTAGAAGTGAGGGCATGGCATCCAGGTACAAGGAAGTCATAGTGCCACATTACTTGGCCCTTATCAGACCCATCATTGAGTATAATGCCCCATTTAGCATGTACTTGACAAGACATATGCAACAGTTGGAACTCCCACAAAGGTTCTTTACCAGGAGAATCAAGGGTATAAACACATTTTTCTATATGGATCACCTTAAAGCTCTACCTCTGTACTTTATCTCCTACATATTACTGAAATGTGATCTATGCCTGGTATGCAAGGCATCATCAGACCCAGATCTGATGAATCTTTTGTACACCTGCAAAATGAAAAGCATAAAAACCAGTAGATCCAAAGATTTAAATTTTGCTTGTGACATAAATAAGATATGTTGGCAATACAGATATAGGTCTCAGAGGATCTCCATGCACTGGAACAGGCCCCACATCCATGTGATGTCAATCCCTAACCTTATTTAACTGTAACCCTGAACAATGGGTGGAAATTGGAAATTCATGGTGGGTCTGGCCTCTGTGTCTCTGATATACAGGCAGACAAAACCACCCAAACTAACATACTCCCCACATAACTTCTAGAAACTTCCAAACATATCCCCTCCTAATAAACACCCATGATACATTGACACACAATTGGTAGGGGTGCATGGCTAGACTTATAAAGAACCCGGTTGTCGTTAGCTTAGTATATATACCCATGAACCTATGAACATGAGGCATGTATAGCCATCTGCCTACCAGTGTTAAATTTACCACAGAGCTTTTTTTAAATGTCCTTATTACACTTCTTTTTAAATATTAAAATGATTACACTTTATCTATTTGTCACTTAAGAATGACAACAGCAAATTTCTGGGTAACAGTCTTAGACTCACAAATGTTATATGACACACAAACATCATTACACAGTATGTCTATTTCTATTATCAGTCCACTATACATATAAGTGTGAGTTCCTTCTGAGTGAAAGATTATCCAAAACCTATGCAAATCTAAGTGTCTAAAAATACTGAGAAAAAAACACTAAAAGGCTAGTATTGCATATGCAATCTGAACAATAAATGTGAGACTTCAACAAGTCTACAGTCTTATATATATATTTCAATATCTTTTATATCCTGTATGTTTTAAGATTTTAAATGCGGCTGCCATTGGAAGTGCAGTGGTGTTGTATAGTATATTCTTTAATATGTTTAAATGGTAACTTTGTAGCAGGTACCAATGTCAGACTGAGTTATTATTGGTATGCATATTACTAATATAATGATACAGCTTAACCTCTTCAACAGGTAAATAACTGGGTAGCATTTCCTCATGAGGAGCTAGGACAAGAACTGCAGCATTATGTCAGGTAGCATCCAGAATTCTCACTAATGGTTGCATGGGTAGCTGCTATTAATGTGACATACTTCTTCCAGACATGATTGTTGTTCAGAGTGCAATGAACTAGCTAAAGTAACTAGTATGTCATTTGTTTGTCTACTCTAGTTATACCCCGTTGTCTAATTGTCATCAGTATCTTCACAGCCAATCAGGTCCATTTGTTGCCTCTTCATTTAAGATGAGAGCTGACCATGAAATGCCATCATTTAGACATTCACGAGAGTTTTGTGATATACCCTAAATCTAGACCTTTGATAGTTGAAATGTGTATTCTCTAATGCAAGGGTCTTGTAATGTATCCCTTCTAGGGGAGTATGTGCTGTCCAGGAAGCTGTGCCCACTTGAAGAACTACTACAAAAATAGCTGGCCAGAGCATGTTTTGTGGTACCCTTTAATTCTAAAGAAATTAGGCCAGGCTAAATTGTCTGTCTCTGTACAGTATATATATATATATATATATATATATATATATATATATATATATATATATATATATATATATCTATACACACACACACACACACACACACACACACACACACACACATATATATATATATATATATATATATATATATATAGACATACTTATATGTGTGTGTGTGTGTGTGTGTGTGTGTCATCATTCTTTTTATTCATATACACCAACAATATGTCAGATCCATTTAAATGAATTAGTTTTTCATCATAATCCTTTTCTCCAATATACTCCAGTCAGCTGTATACTCTGTAAGATACACAAGCACCCATTACATCAGTATTGTATTTCTAGTAAAATAACTGTACAAATGCATATTTCATAAAGTACGTGTGCTGCTCTAGTCTACATTCACTTCCTTGAGCAAATACATGTCAACATCTTACTTTAATGTGATATGACACAATTTCACCAGTCTCTAAAAGATCCTTCCTAATATCTCCTTATAAGTTTTCCACTGATAATATTACTACTGGCTCACTTTCTCCACTTGCCGTATATAGGTGCTCTGTATTCCTGTTGGTATCTCCCCCTCCATCAGCCATCTTCTTTTAAAACCCTTTCATTTTTTCCTCATGCCATACCTTATTCCCTCTCAATATTACTTCTTTCCACTAACAGTCTAATTCATTAGTATGCTACTCCAACACAGGTACCTTAAAGACTCTGGCTGGGAGTTTTATCACCTTCCCTACCCTGGTTTGAAGTTCCACCCTTTCCTCACATTTTCATCAAGTTTCTGTCTTTTTTAAGCAAAGTAGCCAACATTTCCATCACTTCTTCATTTTGAAATATTCTGGAATATTCTAGTCCATATCTTCCTCATTTGATCCCATACCTCCTTCTCTATTTTACATCCCTGCAACATATGAAATCATTAAAGCTGTTACTCTACACTCCACCAACAATTTGCTGATAGTCTCTCTCCTTCGCTAAAGACTCTCTAGTACCACTTGAACACAATACACAGAAATAGATCCTCTATGGGTGCAATGTTCTTAAGTATCTTTGCCACCTCCTATACCCCATTCCATACTGCCTCCTAATTAGCATATTCCACTATCATTATTCTCAGTTTTTTAACTCCCAGTTGCCTATAAATATAAATTATCCTAGTCTCCCTCACTTCTCAGTTCAAACCTATCTACCACTCCCTACTGGACATCCTAAAAATCAACCTGTCACCTTCTAACACACCATAACAACCTGGCATTTACTTGAATTTCAGCCTTCCTGCTCATCTGGTCAGCCTTTCATCTTTCTTATTCACAATAATTCACACATCATCAATATAGGCTTCTTGTCTTCTACTTTACAGTCCAAAATGTCTCATAGCTCCTTTTTTTAAATTCCACCCATCCTCATAACATACATATATCTACTAACTGTTTTATGCATACTTTCTTCCCTTGCCCACTGATATTGCAGATTGATAACAATGTTCCATCCCATCTATAACATGTGAATGAATCATGCATCTAACTCCCTGTGTGTTATGTATTAAGTCTGATATGAAAATGTGTGCATCCACTGTGCTGGGGGACATCTGAGGCCAAACCTGGTTGTTTTCCAAGTGAACAAGAAAGCCAGCACCATGTTACTGAACTAAAACAACCAGGTTTTAAGCAACTATTAAGAGGATACAAGCTGCATATGTAAGACAGAAACAAACCATTGAATAATTATTAGTATGAGCAAGAACACGAGAGGAAAATAAGTTATTAGTCTCACAATGACAGAAAACTCAGCTTGGAATGTGTTGCTGATCCGAGTAAAGAAGTACGTAGGAAGCTGTATCAGAAGTGGAAGATGCAATCAAGGAAGTCCTAACCATTTAAGGAAGTGCTTATCTGCTAATCAAGCTTTTAAATATGACTTGGAGCATTATGGAGCTGCAAAACTAGGACAGTGCATTCCTGGAAATGTTTGTCCAAGACAGTGGAGTGGGCTACCAGCATGACATACATAATACTGATTTATTATACTTTAACTATGTTTTTTTATCATACTACATAATGATATTATGGCTTGACTGCATGTAATATTACTCTAATCTGTCCAGTAGTTTTAGATCTACAAGCTTTTTTTGTGCTCTGAGTCTGAACTTATTGTTTAATATTTGGTTACAGCTTTTCACTGTTGACTAATAAAATAGCTCTGTTATTATACTGTAATGTTGCAAGCAGCTGTTTTGCCTTTGTCATTGTTTTGGTTGCCACTGGAAATAATCTTTCTGTTTTTGGTGACATACAGTGTATTGATTGCACCATGCCATTACAGCCTTGCAACTTGTTTCCATTCCTTCAATGCGTTTCTGTTTATGTTATTATTTGAAGAACTCCACCATTTTCTAGACTTAGACAGATATAGATGTAGATGGCTTTAACAGAGCTATGAGACATGAACAGTATTTAGGATTCAAGTGACTGAGTCTTATTGTTGGAGATGCTGAATCTTGCGTGGATTGTGTCAGGGTTATTTTTTTAAGGACAGAATATATTTAGCGGTTGTCATATGTGTAGAGGAGCCTGGACAACCCTGCACTTATTAGCTGTTTTGTTGCATTTGATAAAGAAATGGATATCTTTTGGATAAGAATGGTTCTACTTTTCTGGCTAATCCTGAAACTGAATCATGCACTTTCATCATTTTATTTAAAACAAGAAAATGTTTATTTATGTCAGTTAAAGTTTGTACAATTCAATGAAATGCACAAACATGCAGAGCATTATATAGCATGTCTTTGCAATAACTATAAATAAATCATAATTTCCTAATGTCTTTACTTTTTTATTTCTGTTTGCAACAAACTAACAAGTCCATGTTGCTGAACTGCGTTTTCCATAATATATAAATGAGTAGACTGATAGGTATTACATTTTTGCATATCTAGAGGTGCACTGACCCAGCATTTCAGTTTAGAGTTCATTTAATGAAAAGTCTCCTTCCAGGCTGTGGGTATTACCTCCCAGTATTAAAAAATAGAACAGAGTTATTTATCGAAAAGTAAAAAGTCCAGTTGAAATTGCAGAGGTTTAATGCCAAAAAGCCAGAATTTAATGTTTGTATTATCTGAAACAATGCCAAACCTCAAACCTCTTATCCCAAGAAATCTAGACAAAGCCTGACATAATGTGGTACAAAGGGCCAAAACATAGGGACACATTTTAAATATTGCTCTTAAAAACTAAGACATTTGTTAGAATAACATGCATACCTCTCAGCTGTGCAGGTTTTTGCAGAATGTCCAGATTTTTGCCTTATACTTTTGGTTTGCTCCTCATAAAATTTTGGTTTTCTGGCAAATTATTGGCAAGTCATTGATGACTGAAGCCATAAAATAATGGCAGACATTTGAGCTTTAGACTTTATACCCTTCATAAATTTCACACAAATGCAAAACCTGTTATTCTATCAACTTTCTAACTTTGTAAGAGCAATATTTAAAACTTGTCCCTAGTTTTGGGCCTTTGTCCCACCATTATCTATGGCTTTGTTCAGATATCTTGCTGTAAGAGGCTAATTTGTATTAAAATGCCTTTTCTAAAGAATACGAAGTCTGAAACTTGTAGGTATGGCATTATTTACCAATGTCATTCTTCAGATCATCCCAGTGATTTGCCAGAAAACCAAAAGTTTTATGCCGAACAGATCAAAATTTTGAGGCAAAACTCTGGATATTCTGTGAAAATCTGGACAGTTGAGAGGTATGAATAGAGCTATCAATGACAGTAGCTATAACATAAATCATAGATTGCCACAAGTGCTCTACTCTCTATTATGACCAAATTAAGTGAAAGTAATTTGCATCCATCTGGTTACATCTACATTTACTATTAACTTTCATTCTATGCTTCGCTACCTGTATAGGGCCTACTTGCCATAAATGAATGAGCTTTGAGAATGTCAAGATGAATAATGGTGGGAGCCTGCTTTCTTTGCTCATCTTCAGCCCATAGGGACCATTGCTCAAGGGTTATTGTTTGTGTACTCTTTCCCATGTTTTTCTTATTCCCTCCATTGTAATGTCTTTGTGAGGTAAAACTAACTTGTACCAACATTTAGATCCAGTTTACGGTGCTTTGCTCTGGCACTGATTATCTATTGTATCATCATCATCAGCCCACTTTCTCCCATTTTCTACATGGGGTCAGAGTATCCTGTTAACTGTCATCATCTTTATCAATTCAATGCTACACTCTTGTCTCTGTCAATACTCATGCCTGACTGTCGCAGATCTTCTCTCACACAATCCATCCACCTTCTTACTGGACATCTTGGTTTCCTCTTACCCTCTTCCTGCCTGTCCCAAATCTTCTTCACCAGACCATCTTTGGCTTTTCTGTATATGTGTCCAAACCACCATAATCTGTTCTGTTTGATCTTTTCTTCAACTAGAGCCACTTTGGCTTCTGCTCTGATGTCCTCATTTCTTCGTCTGTACCACAGTGTGCAACCTGCCACCATTCTCAGGCACTCCAGGCACTTCATTTCAATCACCTCTAACTTCCTCATCTGCTCTGCCTTTACCGACCAAGTTTCTGTGTTATATAGTAGTACTGGTTACACCACTGTCTTGTACACCTTACTTTTCAGCTTCTTTGGCATTATTCTGTCATTCAATACACCTGAGATTCTATGCCAGTTGGCTGCAGCCCCTCTGATTCTAGCCTTGATCTCTTCATTCAGATTTCCTTTCTCCTCGACCACACCTCCCATATACTTGAAGCTACTAACCTGTTTCAATGTCTTCCCTTCTATCTCAATTGTCAGCTTCTGATTTCCCCAATTTACTGAGTTTCATCCCATGTGCCTTGAGTTTTGCATTCCAGTCCACTAATCTTTGCTGAAGTTCTTGCTCAGAGTCTGCCTCTAATGCCATGTTGTATGCATAAAGAAACTTTGTTGATCTGTTCTGTCTGACCTATTTGCTAATGTAGTCAACCACCAGTATGAACAGTGACGAGCTCAGAGATGAACCCTGGTGAACACCCACTCCCAGTAGGAACCCCTCTTTGAGATTGAACACTGTTCATACTGGAGTCATTGGGTTCTTGTACATAACCTGCACTAATTCTACCAATGTTTCTAGGATTACATACCACAACAGTACTACACAAATCCGCTTTCTTGGGACCTTGTCATATGCTTTCTCCAAGTCTAGGAATACTCAGTTGGATTCTTTTGTCATCTCTAGCTCCTTCTCAACTATCTATCTCACTGCAAACAACAGGCCATTTGTGCTGCATCCTGATCTAATTCTGAACTGTTCATCTTCCATCTTACGTTCTACTACTCTGCACATCCATTTATCAATCACCCTCTCCAGAATTTCATGCAATGAGACAGGAGTCTGATGGCTCTGTACTGCTAGACAAACATGTCAGAAGAGGATTATGTCAAGCTGACAAAGAACCAGTTGGCCAAGATGTGCAAAGCCAAAGGACTGATGTATGTCAACCTGACTAAAAAGGAAATGCTTTCAGCCTTAGTAGTAGCTCAGAGCAGTAACCAGGAGGATAATCAGTTTGGTGATGGGAATTTGCAGCCCTCAGAAACAAGACAGTTCAGCTTTTCCTCAGAGGACTTATAATCCATCTGGAGTTAATGAGACTTGAGCTGTAAGTCAAACACTGGGAATTAGAATAAGCAGAGAGATTGGAGGCTGAAGAAAATGAGAAGCAGCGTCAACATGAGACGGAGATGCTGACTCTTCGCCAGGGTCATGGAGGTAATGGGGAATAACCGAATCCCAGAAGTAATAAAGGTCAGTAAATTTCTTCCACAATTTACAGAGTGTGATAATTTTGATATTTTTATTCATTTGAAAGGGTATGTAAACAGTATAATGTTGATCAAGAGCTCTAGGTGAGGTTTCTGACCTCTTTACTCCATGGTAAAGCTGTAACTGCTGTTTCTACATTGTTTGACGTTGATTGTTTAAACAATGAAAAGTCAATAAATGTTTACTTGAATGCGTTAACACCTGAAACTTACAGGAAAAAAGATTTTTGAGCATAGACTCAAGACAGATGAAAGTGTTTGTGATTATATTTATTTCTTTACTTGACATTAGTTAACCAGGTTAGTCCATCTGAGCCAATGGCCCATTTTCAGTGGAGATCCGAAGAGAAAAGCTCCAGCAATACAAACATAAGAAGATAACATAGTAGGCAATATAGAAAACCCAAGAAAAACAATGCAGCAATGCAACATAAGGAAAAAATTACATATGCAGTGATCAGGTTGAATGAATAACTAATAAAAATAAAACAAAATGAAGTAAATACAACTAGTACATTTAACTATTTTTTATTTCTGAGTTAAGCATTTATTTTCATTTTGAAGGGCTGGCAGACTTTTGGTGAGGGAAGGAGCCCTTAGCACTTTGCCTGAGGACATGAGAATCTGGTTGGCAGACCAAGAATGCAACTCTGCAGATGAGCTGGGAAAGAAAGTAGATTTCTTCTTAGCAAGCAGTGCATCACTGCACAGGAAAAGGAAACCCAGTGTTGTACATCAATATAAGGGAACCCATGATGGGCAGCCTAAACTGCCCCAACAGAGTCTAACAGTAACAGGGGGAGGCACTAGTTTAGTTACATGGTCAGGATCAATGTTTAAATGTTATAAATGTAACCAGTGGGTCCATGTAGCATATTGATGTCCACAGAGGCAAGGTGGGGAACAAAAGGTGGGGGACACAGCAAGTGGGAATAACAGTATGCCAGTGGTAAGTTGCCTGAAGACAACAGGGGTACCAAACTATTACAAGAGGTTATATCCTATCTTAGTGGATGGAAAACAGGCCACTGCTAAGAGAGACACAGCCTCTGACAAAACCATTGTGAAGCCTGCCATGGTTAAAGAGGAGCAGTACTTGCTTGGGCAGTCCACTCCAGTTAAAGCGTTAGGTGGGACCCCATTCCAAATGCCTTTGGCCAGGGTTCACCTTGACTGGGAGGGAGGAAAAGGAAGCAAGCAAATAAGTGTGTTTGAAGCTATCCTGGCAGATATCCAGATAGAGAATGATTTTGGTAATGCAGTACATAGAGTACATGCAGTTGGATGCAGTTAGGCTTTGAGACAGGCATGTGGGTCTGGTACATTAGTGTAGACCCAGACAGTCACCACACATGAAGCCAGGGCTGACTGTGTGGCCATTTCAGGGAGATAGTTATCCCATAGCAGTGATCCTGAAGGTGAGCCACATATGCTGGTGGTACTGATGTTCCCTTGGACAGAGTGACTGCAAGGGCAGAGGTGAGTGGTAGTTCCCAGGCAGACAGTGAGGCACTGCTGTGAGAGGATACCAGACTTCCTGTGGAAGGGGAGCTAGGAAGAGTTACAAAAATAGAGCTGAGACAGGCTCAGCTGTCAGACCCTACATTAAGAGGCTTGAGGAAGTATCTAGGGCAGAACCTGAATCTCAAAGAAAAGGGGAGTCCATATACTGGAACAAAGATTTACTGTATAGAGAGTGGAACCCTGAGGGAGGGTTAGAGGGTGAGGTAATACAGCAGTTGGAAGTGCCTAGAGCCTACCATCTGGCACTTCTTGCCATAGCCCATGACATTCCTTTTGCAGGTCATATGGGCATAAAGCATACCAAGAGACATATTATGCAGAACTTTTATTGGCCTGGGATGGCAAGGGATGTAACAAGGCACTGCAGGACCAAAACGTAGTCAAGGCAGGAGACAAGGTCAAGGCTTCTTTGATGCCTTTGCCTGTGATTGAGGAATCATTTCAGAGGATAGTTATGGATATTGTGGGGCCTCTGAGTGCCCCAAACTACACTGGGAAAAAGTATATCCTAGTGGTAGTTGATTATGCTACTAGATACCGTGAGGAATTGGCTCTGTACTCCATCGAGGCAGAGAAGGTGGCAAATGCTTTGCTAGAGATTTTCTGCAGTGTGGGTTTCTCAAGAGAAATACTGACTGACAGAGGTGCCAATTTCATGTCAGACCTGATGGATTGTCTGTGGGGTGAAGCACCTAAAGTCCACCCCTACCATCCCCAGACTAATGGTCTTGTGGAGAGGTTAAACTCTATACTAACGACCATGCTACAGGCATTTGAAGACCAGTTTAAGAGAGAGTGGGACAAATATTTGCCCCATCTGATGTTTGCTTACTGAGAGGTATCCCAGGAATCCTCAGATTTTTCGCTCTTTGAATTGCTGTATGTGCATAGGGTGAGGGGATCTTTACATTTGATTCATGATGAGGGGGCGGGTGAGTGTGAATCCAACAAGGGGTCTGCTGTGGCATCAGGGAGCTCATGGGCCTGGTACAGGAGAATCTGGCAGGAGCCCAGCAGCAAAAAGAAGGTCTGGTATGTCAGGAATGCTCGAGCCAGAGAGTACACTGTGGGGCAGTAGGTGATGGTTCTCATTCATGTTAGACATGATATGTTGGAGCCTCAGGCTGAAAGTATATGACATGACAATGCAACACTGTAGTGGGGTCAGCAATGCTAAGGCAGATGGGATCTCAAGACAGGGTATGGGATAATGTATTCAAAGACAGGCTCATTCCTCCCAAGCAATGTTTCTGAAGGGGCACTTGAAAAACTAGCTTGAGTCTTCAAAGGGGGGAGAGATGTGATGATAGAAGGTACTGCAAGCCATGTCAGGAGAAGTAGGGCAGTGGATGTGTAACATATGCCAGCACAGCTAGCTGGAATTTTGTAAAGAATTATATTTCATTTGTGTATCAGACTGATTTGTGCAGATGCTTGGTTTTAAAAATGTATTTGTATAAAGTCAGTTGTGTTAAAATGTATCAACAGTGTTTCTTGCTGGACAGAAAATAAATGTACATGTATTATTGTAACAGCATATACTGGAAGGGAAGAGGTTAATCCACCTGACTTTAAAATATATCTGAAATTAAATTACTTTATGGGTTAAGCCAAAAAGATCTTATCCCACAGTTTTGAATGGAGCCAGAGATTATGCGTCTGTGCTAGAGAATAGGTTGTAGGTCCTGTTGGAAGAGTGAACTAGTTTTATGGTTTTATGACTTCCCACAGCTGCACTACATCTTAGCAATGCTCTTGTGTGTGTATTATTGACATGCAGGTGCTAAAATCCTGACAACTTCTAGTGCTGGGGATAGAATGGGAAAAAACTCAGATTACCAGATGTGTGTGATGTCATTCTGTACAGAAATAATGTTTTAATATTAAAGGAGACTGAAGTCTCAACAGCATTCTGTATTCTGTCTTGGATCTGAAAACAAGGACCACTCACCCATCTTGCCTTGCTCTATTCAGTAAGTAGGAACAGTAATTTTCTAGATCAGTTAGGAAAAGTTAGTGAGACTAGATAAATACTGTTTTTTCTGTATCTGTGTGAAACTTTCCTTTGGGGTTATTTTTAATATTTAATGTGGCTGAAACTCAGGTGTTTACTATAATTAAATATTTAGTATTTTCATGTTCTTTATTATTTATTAAATACATTTAAATTTTAATTTTGGGAGGTCCTTTTTAGAAAATATTTCAGTTTTGAGAGTATTTGCACATATTTATTTGGTGATAACTCTGGCCATTCCTGAAAGCCTCTCTACTTGAGCAACATTACCATTTCTGTTAATATTAACTTCACTTAGTGTAATTGAATATCCTTTTAAGAGCCGTATTGTAACTGACTTGTGGCAGTGAATCTACCTTATAGTCTGGGCAAAGTTGGTAGAGTGGGTAATTTGTGCCAGCCTTTCCCAGGTGTGTGTGTGTGTGTGTGTGTGTGTGTGTGTGTGTGTGTGTGTGTGTGTGTGTGTGTGTGTGTGTGTAAAGATTAAATCTCAAAGAATGTGTGTGTCAGTTGTTTGGGCAGGGACGCGAAGCACTGGTTTCACAGAGACAGTGGTGGAGGATTTGGCTTGGGCACTCGGCGGAGGACTTAACTCTGAAGCTGTGCCAGTGGAGAGGCTTACTGTGGACCTGGGGCGAGGAAAGGGAGAGAATCATAAAACCCAGGATGAGTGTGTTCCCTGTGTGCTCTTAAGGGAAATTGTGATTGATGTAGAGAAGTCTGCATCTGGAAATACTGAGTGTATCCATTTGTATTCCAAGTAAATGCCCCTCTCCAGTGTCAGTGGTGAGGATTCAGGCTCCTTGATTACTGTCCCAGAATAGGGGACCTCACATATACACTTTCATGAATTGGCACTGCTTAAATTGGGAGCCTAAGTACTGGTCAGTTATATATACTGGTATAATAAAGAGTGCAGTTGAGAGTGGGTATACCTGCCTTGCCCCTCTCTGGAGAGTCATTAATGGAGATAAGACTCCATTAGAATATACCTTTGACCTATGATTAGTGTATAATAGTTTATACCAAACAATAAAGTCTTACTAGTTATGACATTGAACATGATATGAATTCTCATTGTATAATATCTTGCTAAAGTCTATCAAATGGGCTGCTGCCTTTGTTTGGAGTTTATGGCTTGAGGACTGTACATTCAGCAACAGGCATAACATGTCTGGCCTACCTGCCATTCCCCTAATAAAACCTAAATGATTTGCACTAATGGTGTGTGGCAATATTTTTTCAAGTCTTTTCACCAGAATCGTTGGTAGTACTTTGAGATCCATTTGCAGTAAATCTATTGGATGATAATTAGCAGGGTTAAATTGTCCTGGGCTAGTTTTGGGAACATAATTAATCTAGCATTAATATTCTCTGCAGGGAAACCCTATTGAATCTAATAAGGTCTATGGTAATTACATAGTGGAGTGGAAGTTGTATTTTTATGGCATTTATACTATTCAATCAAAAAAATCTAGCCCTGGTGCCTTATCACAAAATAGGGACTCAATAGCCAACATTCAGTTATTGTAATCAATTGTTTTCATTTAGCTATTTAATTTTCATTCATTTTCGGTACTTGTAACCCATTAAACAGACCAATTAGACAGACTACCTTTTCTCTACTTACAGTTATACTAAACATTAGCATATTCCTCTAGTAGAACGGCATTAATGTCTTGGGGTAAACTATTCATTATCCATTTTTGGGGAGATGTAATATGGGGAGAGGGACCATACTGTTAATGTAAACACCATTTAGTCAAATACTTCTCATAAATTTTTATGACCTTAACAAGGATTATATAAACCCTGTTAGAGCATGGATAAATGTAATAAGAACACTAATGCCTGTTCAAGGTATGCTAATAGTGGGAGGAAATCCCAAAACAAAAGGCAAAAATCAAACCAATGTGTTCCACAGCAAGGCAGTCTTTTATTAAAAATCCACAAGGTAAAATAAATGTTAAAAGCACCTCAGACTCAGAGTCTTAGAGCAGTGGATGAATAGGACTCCCCCCAGGTGTGAATAGATGATTTAAAGTATGAGAAGAAGTAAAGCATTTTATTGAAACATTTTACATGGCTGATATCTTGCAAACACACTATCTGGCAATAAATGATTACACATTTATGAATACAGGGCAGGTGCTAGCAGATTGGATATGTGGTTAGTTAATAGGCCACAATTATATTGGATGCAAGAATGTCTCATTCAAATTACAGAGATATCAAATTATGCCGAGCTGGCCCTAGTTATAAAACCAGACAAAATCCAGAGTAGTTTTAGACAATGTAGGCTTGATCCACTATTAATAAAGAATGATGCATTTTAAAACAAAATGAATGAATGGGCCATTGATCACTGTGGAGTATATAATGGTGGAAATGAGCATGCCAAGACAGACCGGATACATTTTTAGAACACAACTGGCACTGGATACAACAATATAAGCTGATATAAGCTAAGACAAGTGCACAAGATAAAATAAATAAGGAAAATCTAACTGAAGCCAAACGAAAAGCATACAAAAGGGGGTATAGTAATGTTACCCTGTGCAATGAAATTTTATAGAAGACAATGCCAGCAATTGTTGTATAAAAACATTTCCGAAAAATGGCAAAGCTGGAAACTCTTTCACTGGGGCAGAGGCATATTATATAATAAATTGTTAGCATGGAAATGCAGGGAATGACAAAACGATATGACAATGCATTCACCCATTTGGTTCATCATTGGAATTTTGGATGTTTTGGTAGAAAAATGTAGATTTAGACTTCTAGCTTCAACTTTTAACTTTTGTTTTTACTGCTTCACATCTTCTTATATTGAAAGAATACATTTTTTTATTTATTGAAGACCATTTACATGATACATTTATCTTCACTTCATTGCTGGTGAAAGCCCTGCACTTCTGTATGTGGTGTTTCCTGCACATAACTGTGTGAACCCCCAAGCTATTGAATCATGCACTTTTTTGGCTGACAGGTCTACCAGTCATAACTTTACAGATGATCTACTAGCTATGCTGGACTAATTTCTTATTTTCAATGGTATTCATAAACATAATACTTGACTGCACAGGGTTAGTACATGGGGAATCCTATACTCCATGACATGTCCTATGGAATGCATAAAATTCCCGACAATCCTCTTAGAATGCAGGTACTCCACTGCACACCAGAAAGTCTCCATGTGCAGGGCTGCAAGGACAGATGAAGTGCCCCTAAAAACAGCACCAGTGAAGGCATTTTCCTGTTACTCTGATTTACTCATCAGATCATATGTGAGGAAAAATATGACTAATCCCTAAATGCATATATATTTAGACATTCTCACCATTTGCAGCATAGTCAGCAGTATGGTGCACAGCTGTAGAGTAGGACAGCCAAACTCTGATGTGTTCCATAGCAGGTGATGTCATGGAGCTCCAGCCAAAAGCAGCTACTGATCCAAAGGATCCCCCTCTTTTCCATAATATGCAATTGCGCCTTCCTTCACAGGAACTACAACGGTGACAGAAACTTGCATGAATCAGTCTTGGACATGACTACAGAGCAGGGACAAACAATGATGCACTGCTGTCTACCAGTGCCATACCAGTAATTAAGTCTTTTTCTTTATATAACAGGACTGCATCATGGCAGTGTTGAATACTAGTGGAAAGCTGCAAGATGTCTTCAATTGGGTAAAAAGGAACAGTAGGTGTCTCTTTGGTGCAGAACCAGAATATCTGTCCATGCTGCTTGTTTCCTGGACTTGCTAAGTAATTAAGAGTTAGGAGATAGTTAGCCTCTCAATCTTAGATTCAAAAGCTGGTGACCAATAACATGTCAGGGTTGACTGGGGCTACAGTTCACTACTGAACCATTACCTCATGAAAGCTGTTCATAGTTAGAGGTAATAACTTTGGGTTTCATCTGACTGTTCATGAAAATGTGTAAAACAGTTTAACTTTACCATTATGTGCCACCCTATGTTGAGGATACATAAAGAAAATCCAGCATACTACAATATTTCTTATGTTTTATGCAAGAGGAATGCAGATAGCCTATCTAGTCTGACATCTCAGTACATTAATCATCCTGTCTTTCTTCCATCTACCCTTTCATTCTTCCATTTTCTCTAACTCTAGTACGTCACCTTGAATTGCTCAGTAGATTCTCTCTTGGCCACCCATTCTACTAGGGTATTCAATGGGTCAACAACAGTCTCTATGAAAAAAAAGTACATTTGCAGGTCCACAGAGTAGTTGGCCCCTATAATTTGCTTTTGTACCACTTTCTGTCCCACTTCCTTACTGTTGTTGTCAAGATAGGCAGAACGTAGATACCTAGAGGATTCCAGACCTCTTATATAGCGGAACACTTACTTCCTTTCATCTGGTTAGCCTAAGACTAAGAACAAAAGCTATATCCCTATTAAATACTATTATCCCCATATGAGATTCAAACTGAGTACAAAACATCAAAAGTGTTAGCAGAACAAATTGATCCACTGGTGGTTTCAGTAGTTGAAGGGTCTTGTGATTAGTGGCATGCCATGACCAAAACACTAGTGCTTGTGAACAAGACCTCAAAAAAAAGTAATTCAGTCTTACTTTCACTGTTTTCCCAATTTGTTTCAGTTCACAAAGTGCAATATTCTTAGACTAAGCTGTGTTAATCTTCAGCTAATCTAGGCAATACAATTAGATCGACATATTGTCTTGGTTGTGATTAGCCACAGTGCCAATCTTCTCACATATAATGCACATGTCTAGGTTTCACTATTTATAGCCTGTATATGCAAGTGTTAGGCGATTCATCACAAATATTTAGCTCTGCAACTAGTGCCCATTGGGGATGACCATTACAGCAATGTCTTCTCATTTCTATAATAATGTGACATCAAAATGAATTTCTAGTACATCTAACTATGTGCGTGTTGGGGCAGAGCCTAGATGGCCAATTGAGGGCAGTGAGTTTTGAGAGCTCCATAAACTAGTATAATAATATAGGAAAATGTTATTATTTTCAAGTTTAAAACATCAGAAATCTATAGATAAACTACTAAACTACATAAATATCAATTTTGATGGAGATATACAAAAAATTTCCTGTCAAGTAACTTGGAGATACATTGAGTCACTGAATATGAACAACTCAAGGAATTCTCATCCAGATGCTGCATTGAAAAAAGAACTGCAATTGATGACATCTACCTTACAGGAACTATCTTTGAAGATGGATGGCTTTAAAAATTACTTAGAAAACCTTAAATTAAATTTTCAAAAACAGACTGATACTCTTAAGGGACTATTACAGCAACACAATACAAAAATAACAAATATAGAGACTTCTCTAAATGACATTGAAGGGAGACTCAAAGAAGAAGAATTCCAAAACGAATTTCTTCTTAAGCAGAATGCATGGCTGCTTAACAAAATAAATGATTTAGAAAACAGGGAAAGAAGAAACAATGTTTGGTCTGCCTGGAAACACTGAAGGAGAAGACATTATTTCATTCTTAACAACCTGGATTCCTAAATTTTTAGACTTGAAAGAGAGACTTTCATTTGGAATTGAAAGGGCACATAGAGCACTGATGAAACCTGCTTCTAGCTCAACAAATACTCCACCTAGATCCATAGTTATAAAGTTTCTTTCATTTCTGGACAAGGAACTAATATTAAAAGCTGCTTGGAGAACATCTCCCTTAAAATACAATCAAAGCCTGATAAGGTTTGACAATGATTATTCTACCAATAATAAAACTGTTGAAATAAAACAACATTAAAGCACAGCTGGCCTTTGCAGCCAAGATAAAAATACTGTTTGCCAATGAGATGAGAACCTTTAATGACTTAGAAGAAGCTACCATATTCATCAAAAACAACAACATAGTGTCTATCCCAGAAGAAATGGAATAGATGGCCCTTACTCTTAAAAAGAATAAAATGAACAAATCCTTGGAGTGATGCTAGAAAGAAGAAACAAAAAACTGATTTCAAGATAGCTGTACCAAAAAAAAAAACTCAACTACATCTCTCAAAGTATCAACTGATATGGTACATCATTTGTCATCTATTTTTATTAAAAAAAGGAGGATTTCTTAAACAACTGAGAAACAGTAATGATTTATTCAGAATGTTCAAAGAGTCCAATAATTCTTCACAAACAAAGGTAGGTCAAGACGATTTACTATTTACATTATATATAAGCCAAAGAAAGCGACATATAATATAAACATAGATGTTTCTATTCCCCTACTTGAACTCAATGAATACTTATCTTGTTCATTTTTCATTGATTTTACTTATAATAATTTAAGTAATTAATTAACTAATTCAACAAGGCACCATTCATCAGAGTTCAGACTCAAATGTAACAAATTAACATTATATATAACTAGCAGTAGCAGTAGAGTGTTTTGAAAAAAAAATGCTGTCAAGGAGACTAATGCCTTCTTCAGTTAAAGTATGATTTAGAAATGCCATGTATATCCTGGTTAAATAATAGTAGCAAGCTCTTAGTACAAATGTCATCATTATTCTGTCTAAATATTGTTAATATCAATTATGGCAGGTATCACAGCTACAAGTGCTGTTTGATCAATCCTGATATGGTGTGCGTGGATGCAGCTGTGTCTGGCAGCTAGTACAAATATCATTATTCTGTCTAAATATAGATAATATCAATTATGGCAGGTATCATAGGTTCGAGTGCTGTTTGATCAATCATGATATGGTGTGTGTGGATGCAGGCATGTCTGGCAGCTAGTACAAATGTCATTATTATTCTGTCTAAACATAGTTAATATCAATAATGGCAGATATCATAGTTTCAAGTGCTGTTTGATTAAGCCTGACATGGTGTGTGTGGATGCAGCTGTGTCTGGCAACTGTTGTATGTTGCTGTTTTCATCTCCAGGAAGCTGTGGGTTGTGGCTTGTGATCGAACTTTACTGATGCTTGTGTATTAGGAAGAGACAGTTGTTGTTTTAGCCTGGATCCAGGGGAAGGGGGTGGATAAAACTGTGATTTGGGACATTTTGGCAGAAAATAGTTTGTTTATACATCTGCTGAGTGAGAGGTGGGAAGGCTGGAATGATGTGTTATCTCTTGCTGTGGCAGCTTGTTGGGAGTTTTTTTTTTTTGATCTGTTTGCTCTCCGTTCTTTTCCTGGCTGCTGCCTTGCTGAAAGGGAGGGAATTTAGACTTGAAGTTGCAGTGAAGAAAAGCTTTGCTTCAGGTGCATCGTGAGCCTCTGGTATACAGTACACAGACATAATAACGGAAACAGACGCTCCCATGTTGCTATGGTAATGGAGCCTCCGAGATGATTCTCAGCAATGATATTTTTGGTTTAAAAAAAAAAAAATATATATATATATATATATATATATATATAAAAGGGCTGTTTTAAACCACATGTACACATGTTGATGGCCTCCCAACACTTCATTTAGCTCATTAAGTTGATTCTTGATAAAATAAATAAATAAATAAATAATAAGCACAATTTTATATTTAAAATGTATTTTGGTCCAAACACATTAAGGACTTACATAAGAGTGGAAGTCTGAGTTATTGTGAAAGACTAAGAGCAGTAAGTAATGAGAAGAACGAAGTTCAAGCACCAAAATGGAATTTATTAAAAACCACAAGCTGTAATACAATATACAAACAAATTGACATAGGTTTCGTCCCATTGACTGGACTTCTTCAGAATAACAATGTATACAGGCAACCACCCTATATATATATATATATATATATATATATATATATATATATATATATACATACATACACAACACTTCATGTTAATCAATAACCACTTAATCAATAATACAATTAAATTGAATTCAATTAAATTAATATGCTAAAAATAAAACATACAAAAACTCATACACTGACCTAAACACGTCAAATATTATACCCAATACATAATGACTGAGTATAATCCAAAATAATACATGAAATGTTAAAAATATTAAAATATGTTTGTGTATATAATTGATGCCTTTACCATTTTCCCAAAATATGTTTGAGCTTAAGCAAAGGCATAATAGTAATGTAATCATTGATGCCAGGATAATTTTGTGCATCCAATTTGATTTGCCATTTTAGTTCACATATATCTAAATGTACATCCAAAATCCTGCCCTGTTGATCACCCTTAATTTGTTGCAACACACAAAACTTAAAACAATGATCAGTGTTACCACATATGCCTTGCTAAAGCATTAGTAGGCTTAAGATGCCTAATATCTAACATATGTTCTCTAATTCTCTCTCTCTGAAATACTTAGATGTTTTTCCCACATAAAAAACTGGGCACACCTGGCACCTTTCCAGGTATGCCACATTTTGAACATAATCAAAATGCCCCGAAATAGATATATGAAACATGATATTTACTACTGCAAACCCCCTCAATTTTATAACCTTTTATTAATTTGCTCATTGATAGATGGAGACATACACCCCAACCCTGGCCCTGTCCCATCCTCACTATCAACTAACGCACAACCAGTTAATACAAAGCCAACAGTAACAATCAAACCCCCAAAATCACTCTCTATTGCCCATCTAAATATACGTAGCATTTGTAATAAAATTCCACTAATCCATGCACTTCTAGATGTCCAACAGTTTGACATTCTCTGTCTAACTGAAACATGGCTCAAACCTTCAATAAAAGATAATGAAATAGTCCCCCCTGGCTACAATATCATCAGACAAGACCGCCTAAACAAAAAGGTGGTGGCGTAGCTATATTTTATAAAGCCGGATTGCAAATAAGTAAAACAAATCATACCCTCCCAACTGACACTAATGTTGAAATTATTATTTCAAAACTTCAACTCAACCCTCACAAAACTATTAATATTATCTGTACCTATATTCCCCCTGGCAAAAATCTTCCCATATTAGAAGACCTACTAAACTGGCTTTCACTTAACCTCCTACAGGAAACTATACTCCTAGGAGACTTTAATATTGACTGGAACTTATGTAATCATGCTAATCCATCTAACCTTATTAACCTCCATGGCTTCACACAAGACATAACCTCCCCAACAAGAACAAACAAATGTAATAATAAAGAAACCATACTTGACTGGATCTTAACAAATAGTCCCCAGGAAAAATATACAACAGGAACCCTCCCAGATGACCTCAGCGATCACTCCCTAACCTATATTAACAGGCATAAAACTAGTTTTTCTATCCCAACCCAAGTTCGATTCTCCGTAGTAAAAAACATTTTGACCCCAATCTGTTTCAGAATGAACTTATGCAAGTGAACTGGTCACCTCTTAAAGCTCTCCCTATAGACGATGCTGTAAACCATTTCAATAATACTTTTCTCAACATCCTTGAACACCATGCCTTATGCTCAATACAAATGAAAGCTAAGACAGCCAAATGGCTCTCAAACACAACCAGACAACTAATACTTTATAGAAATAAAGCCTGGACTAAATGGCGAACCACTAAAACATAACTGATCATCTCACTTTTAAACAAAAAAGAAATACGACAAAACAAGCCATCCTAAAAGATAAAAGAAACTTCTATACTCAACTACAACAATCTTCCCTTCACCAACCACATAAATTTTGGTCCGCTATTAACACACTGCTATCCCCTGCCAAAGCTGTCACACCGAATCCACTAGGCTCTAACCCTGACTCGCCTTTACAAACAGCTAATGCCTTTAATACCTTCTTTACTTCAGCTATACTAAAACTAGCTAACCAACAAAACCCTGATACCTCCAAAATACTAACCCCTAGCTCCACCCCCCCATTTCATCTTAAACCTATACCCACCTCCTACATATTGTCCTTATTTCAAAAACTTAAACCAACAACCCCCTCAGCTGACAAATTACCAGCAGAATACCTCCAACTAAGTGCAAAAGCTATAGCCTACCCCATCTCTGTATTGATTAATAGGACCTTAAAGGAAAGTACTATCCCCTCAGTATGGAAAATCTCACATATTATCCCCCTTTTTAAAGGAGGTGACTCTACAGAGTATTCTAACTTCCGCCCCATAGCTTTACTATCCCCCCTTGCAAAAATAATGGAGAAATGCATCCACAAACAGTTGCTTAACCACCTACTAAACTTCAATCTCCTAGCTAACTGCCAACATGGCTTTCAACCATGCCACAGTACTACCACAGCCTTCCTATCCTTCATAGACTCTATAAACAAAAATCGCAACAATAATACTCCCTCTTCAGCATTCTTTGTTGACCTGTCAAAAGCCTTTGACATGGTTAATCACCAACTCCTTTTACATCGTTTAAAATCCCTCTCTCTGGACAATCTTGCATTAAGCTGGTTCACATCCTATCTCGAAAATCGCAAACAGGCAGTTCTCTGGGACAACCATCTCTCTGATCTTCTCCCCACCTCTATAGGAGTCCCTCAGGGCTCCATCTTAGGTCCTCTTCTGTTTTCCATTTTTATAAATGACCTTCATCTATCTACACCTCTATCTACCTGTATTCAATATGCAGATGACACTACCATCATTTGCTCTGCCTCAACTCAGACTGAACTTCACTCCCTCACACAAAAACCTTCACCACCATAGAGCAATGGTTTGCTAATCATTGTCTCCCCCTCAACCCCAAGAAAACCAAACTTCTCATCTTTCCACCCACACACCTGTCTCCCTCAATGGATTTCACACTCACATCCAATAATGGCACCCTCATCACTCCAGACCAAACAACCAAACTCTTGGGTATTACTATTGACAACCAACTAAAATTTGACTTTCATATTAACTCAACAATAAAACAACTAACAGAAAACTAGGTTCTCTCTACAGAATCAAATCCTGCTTAACTCCTGAAGCCAGATCTAACATAGCCAGAACCCACTTAATCTCTACCCTATTATATGCTTCCCCCATATACACTAATCATTCTAAGTATAATCTCAATAAACTAGCCACATCATACAACAACATTGCCAGATTTGCTACAGCCTCTCCATATAGGACTCACCATTGGTTGAATCTCACAAAACTAGGTTGGCTGGAACTACCCCACCTAATACAATACTATCAACTTACAATTGCCCACAAAGCCCTTCATCACCTAGAAAACACACCAATGCTCTCCACCCTTATAAAACCCTATACCAATTTGAAGAACCTTCACTCCTCTAACAAAATACTGATTCAAACTTCTCTATCAAATAACATAGCAGGTGACTCCACATTTTCCAACTCAATTGGCAAAATTTGGAATCAACTACCACCAGACATCACATCCCTGACCTCAGTTCCACTATTTAAAAACAAACTCAAAATCTTCCTAACCAACCACTGGCTATGCTCTTGCTATAACCCTGGCTAACTTCTTTCTTTTTTTCCCTCCTTCCTTTCTACTGACCTCCCTCTCCTTCTTCTCCTAACTCTAGCATACCACAACTTCCACTTCTTAAGTATTCCTATCTCTCTCTCTATTTTTAGACATAAATCTAATTTTGCTTCTCACGTATAATGGAGTAATACTGTAACTAAGTAAAACATCTAATCTTATTTACCTGCTAAGTCTCATATTGTACTCTTGTGTCTATACATACTGGAAGAAATTTAAAGCAAATGTTTTCTTTTTATGACATAATTCTGTATATTTTTTTAACTTGTTAAGTAGTAGTTAGCGGAGCTTTTCTCCTCGGGCCTCCACTGAAAATGGACATGTATCCAGTTGGACTAGCCCGGTTAACAAATGTAAAATAAAAATAAAATAAATAAATAAATATGGTGATTATTAATCATGAAATTACTTCCCGTGGGTAATATATGTTGACAAATAGAACATCTCCCACATTTAAAATTACCCATCCTCCTAGTTTTTGATGAATCCTTGGATAGACCACATCTTTCAAAAATGTCTTTCAGAGATAAATACTTCTTATATGTAAATTTGGGTGAACGCCCAATTATTACTCCCACATTTTTGTCCAGTTGTAAAATACCCCAATTTTTATTAACCATCCATGTAATCCAATCAATGTCCCCATTGAAAGTGGTAATGAATGATAATGGTAAATTACCCATATTATTACATGTAATGGATGCTATCTCGTGATTCTCTGTTTTCAAAATTAAGAATAGGTTTGTAAATACCTTTTTCTCTTTTGTTTTTTATTTCATTAAACAACTCCATACATAATTCGTTGGGATAACCTCTATTTTTAAGCAATCCAACCATGTAATTTAATTCATCCACAAAATCTCCATAGTCACTGACTATCCTAGCAGCTCTCACCATTTGCCCCTTGACAATGGCTCTTTTTTGATGTTTAGGATGCCAACTATTATACTGAAGATACAAATTTGAAAACATAGATTTCCTGTAAATGTTAGATTTCAACCTACCTTGTATTCTATCCCTAGTGATTCTCATGTCCAAATATGTGATGGTATCACCATTATATTCATGTGTAAATGTACCGTATTGTTGATGTGTTTGATAAAGGCTTCAAGCATATCCACTTCACCTCCCAGGCAATGAAGATGGTGTCCAAATAATGAGTATATAATTTTATATACTTATTGTAATCACTACCAAAAATATATCTTTGCTCCCAATAGGACATGATGTAATTGGCGTAAATGGGGGCACATGCAGCCCCCATCGCCACTCCAGTGCATTGCTTGAAAAAAGCCCTTCAAAAAATAAAAAATGATTTTGTAAAACTGCCTCCATAAGTTTGACATATACATTGATTTGATCTTGATCAAACATACCAGTCACCGTCAACTGATGTTCTAACCAGGATAATCCAACATCATGTGGAATAACCATAAATAAGTTACAAATGTCGATAGTAAGAAAAATAGTGCTGTTATTAACATTTAGGGCCTTAAGTTTGTCCAAAAAATTCCAAGAATCCTTGGTGATGTAAGGAAATTTATTTAAACCTGATTTCATATGGTGGTGTAAATACTGACTAATGAAACAGGTTTTACTCCTCTTACCGTCAACAATGGGTCTAAATTTTATATTATCCAAGCCCGTATGAATTTTGCGTATACCAAAGATACCACTGACCACTGGGTGGGGATTACTCATGAAATCAAAATTCACTTCAGTAAGCTCTCCCTGGAACAACATGTCCTCCAACATGAGATCCAATTTCTGGTGGGCAATATTGATTTCATTAACACTACTTTCTGAGTAGTTATCTTCCATAAGCATGGTCATCATAATACTCACATAATCATTATTATCAACAATCACCACACCGTTACCTTTATCAGGATTCATTATACGTATGTTGTCACATTTTTTCAAATCATTCAACAGTAAACATTCATTGTGTGTCATGTTCATATAAATGTGTTTAGGGAACTGTTTAAAATGTTCCCTAATGTCCAATTCACATGCTTTTTCAAAAATAGCTATCATAGGATTCATTGGTGGATTAAATTTACTCGGTTTAGACATTTTGTTCTGCTCGTTAGGTACATCAGCATCATTAAAATACACTCTTAAATTCATTTTGCGTGTAAATAATTTTAAATCTATAAGGGTGTCAACCAAATTACCTTTCCTACATGGAACAAAAGTAAAACACTTGAAAAAAGGTTTACATGCCCGGACTTGAATGCACAGTTAAAATAGTTATATAATTTGAAGTCATGTTTCCTATTCTCCATAATAACCGGCTTGCTCAAAATATTACACTGTGTCCTCAAGTATATTTGCATCTAAAATGAGTCCCCTGGCTCAAACTCATTACAATCACATTTGTTAAACAGAATTAAGCACCACAGGTATAATTCCATCTGCCCGACAACATACATTGTGGTCAGTATGCATAAATACACTATGATTGTTCATACCCTCAGGATAATGCACACCTGTGTCATACACACTAATTTGAGTTTCTATGTCATCATGTATTTCAATGTTCAAGTCCTGTGCATCAAGAAAAAATGCACCCGTCTCAGGTGTAACATAGTCACTTAAACATTCATTGTAATCACAAGCAATGCAGTCAAACGTATCATGTTCCTCACTTAACTTATTATCAGTGTTAAGCAAAGTATTATGATGTACTTCATCAATCACAGTATATGTGCTTAAATTCATTAAATTCCCATGAGAGTCATCAAGCCTCGTGGACTCGTGCACATTGTTCACAGTTAGTCAAAGAACCAAAAGGTTCCAAAATCGATAGTACCTCAGTACCCAAAACTTGCGTACCCCCAATGGCTTAGTTAAAAATACCAAAAACATTGTCATTAATATTTTCTTCTGAGCGACATGAATTCAGCAAGCTAGGATTTTCTGAGAAATAAAAATCCTTGTCATTAATGACATTATGACTTTGCTTACCCAGCCTGTTATCACACAAAATGGAACCAGAAATACTTGCTTGAACTCTTAAAAAATCAAGGTTTTTTACCTCCGTTGTTTCCAATTTTTGGTGGAATACCAAACTTTCGGCCGTACCCCCAAACATCTGTACTGTCTCTCCTCGTATACTGGTTCCCTGTTTTGAATCCTTTCTGAACATCTGGGTCCTTCCTCTAAAGGGCTTTCAGCACTTGGTCTTGTGCAGTACCCTTTGCCATGGTCTGGGAGGTGAGCATGCTCGGACATGTTAGGCATATGGGGATAGCTGATTCTAGAGGTGTTTGGGGTTGCCAGGAAGTGCTACAGAGTCATCAGATTTCCTTTGTGGAAATATCGGTGGGTATGGAAGGTGTGTTGCGTAATTCACTGGCAGAGTGGCCACTGCTGAAACAGGCTGGTAAAATGGAACAGGACAAATATTGGTTTGGATATTTTAAGAACCACCTGGAAACACACCACATGAACTAGTGAATGGTATTCTGGCAAAACTGGATGGGCATTGCTGCCCGTGCTTAAAGTACTGATATGTGTGTATATAAGGATGGAAATATACTTATAACAAATAAGAAACTAGAAGGGTCTCATAATTTAAAGTATATGGACTGTATAAACCTGCTTGGAAGGAGCTAATAATAAGAATAAGCATTACAGCTTGTGGTCTCTCAAATAACTAAGCAATAGCCAAAAAAAATAAAAACACACACAATAGTTATGTAATGTATGATTTTAGTAAATCTAGACATAAAATATATGTCATATAATATATGAAGCAGTCAGCTGAATTTAGTTATTAAAGACAGGATTTAATAACATGGGCTTGTGCATAGTAACACTATTGTCTTAACTTGTCATAAATGACATATACTACCTTGAACATCAAGGGGAAGCATGATGATTTTCTTATATAAGTAAATATGCATAACAAGACATGCAATTGCTTTAACTTGAATTGTAGTTTTTGTAACCCATCTTGACTATATATAATACTTAAACGGTTACCAAGGTAACTAATGTTCAAGAGAAACAAGAGAAGCCTGAACCTGAAATGTCACAGAATGTAACAATCATATTCTGAATAAATAGTATTAAATTGACAATAGACAGTTTAATAACATGGGCTTGTGTATAATAACACTATTGTTTTAACTTGTCATAAATGACATACACTATATTGAACATCAAGGAGAAGCACAATAATTTTCTCATATAAGTAAATGTGCATAACAGGTCATATAATTGTTTTAACTTGAATTGCGGTTTTGTAATGCATTTTGACCATACATAATACTTAATCTGTTACCAAGGTAACTAATGTTTTATACATGACATCAAACTGACAAAGTTGTTCAAGGGAAACAATAGAAACCTAAACTAGGAATGTCACAGAATGTAAAAATCACATTCTGAACAAATAGTATTAAATTGACAATAATCACTCAATTTAACCTTTGCTGATTACAAAAATATAATGTTGCCATCTAAATATAAAGACTTTCAGTACATGCCATAAAATGCCATTTTATGAATATGGAAAGGGAACTTCTAATTATTAATTACAATAAGTGCATTTGTTTTTTTTTAACCTATAATTTCACTCATTTTATAATAAGAAATGACAGCTATGAAAATCCTTATGTGTAGGACATATGGGGGAGAGATGCACTAATAATTAAAATGCACTAACTTTCATCAATGTTCACAAAAAACAAACTTGATTCATAGGTTCATAGGTTCATAGGTTGGTACTAGGCTATCAGCCCTAGGGCCTATACAAGCCTAGCCATAACAATTCCCTGGCTATTTCTTCCCACATTATTTACTTTCCTGGACCCCTGTCTAGCAGGGTGACTGATGTGATCCCTGGGTTGAATTTCCTTTCTCCCATCCAATCGTCAAGGTTCCTCTTGAAGAGGTCCAAAGAGGCACTCTGCTTGACATGTATGGGATGCTTTAAGTATGTTAGCAACAAACAAAGTAATTGCTTAAATGGTGGCAAACAATGAAATATAATTCTGATATATCCAATAAAATACATTGTATTATAAACATTAGGTATAAATATTATTACCATCTATTTATATTAAGTAATAAGTTTTTATCAATAAGGGTGAATATGTTAAATAACTGTGTGCTATAATCTTTTACTGAGGTTTTATATGTGATACATCCTACTTTACTATGATTGAATTGCTTGTCATCTATCTTTCATGTACATATTAATTGCTTATACAATTAAGTAGACGTTTATATTGTATTAGAATTCTGTCTAATATACAATAGTACTTTATCTGTTCAAAATAATATAATATTGCTTATTCCTATTACAAATATTCTTCATATGATAATTCAATTTATGGAGCTCAGATGATCTGAATTTTCAAGGTATGAGCGATAATCTGATGGACTTTATCCATCAGATTAGGAATGATTTTCATTCCATGGCTAGTGCAGATCTTAGTTTTGTTAACATTTATTAATTTAAATTTATTTCACAAAAACATTTTTAGTACGCCTGACCAAAACATTACTTTATTGGTAAACACTCAAAGTATAAAACTGATAATTTCCTTTAAAAGCTCAAACATATACTTAATAGTTATCAGAGGAAAATGCTTAATAATCACAATAAAACAAAAATACATAGTCTCAATAACCTAAGATGGATTTAACTTTATCTTTAAATACCAATTGCTTAAACAATCCTAGCAAGAGATCAAATCTACTGAAATATTTAAAACTGAACAAAGCACAACTTGTCTTCCTTCAAGAAACTCATTTCAAAACAAATGACAATTACAAATGGAATCCTAAGCAATATATGATATTGCCACAATCCACTTATAAGACAAATACAAAAGGGGTAACGATTGTATGGAAAACAAATGTGATTAACCCAGAAATCATTTATAAGTATGAAGATAAAGACGGCCTTATGGCATTAGTAATAGTTAAATATAATAACAGAATATGGATCCTACCCAATCTATACTGGTTCCCAGGCATTGGAACAGGAACTGTTAAAAACACTTGGATTTCATTTACAATAATATTAAAGGCAACTTAATATTAGGAGGAGATTTTTAATTGTATATTTGATATTTCTAAAACTACAAATAAAAGACCGCTGTGTACATCTGCTGTATCAAAAGTTTTAAACAAATGGATAGCATCTTTTCATCTTGTAGATACTTTTAAATTTAAAGAAGATAAGTCTTTGTTGTTTTTTCATCAAGATCACAGATTTGGTACCCAAACTAGAATAGATAAAAGATTTGCTGCCCATGATTTACACTCTAAAATCATTAATTTCTCAATCACTCGCTGCCCACTTTCAGACCACAATTTATTGATACTAAAACTTCAAAATGGGTACAAACCATTAATCTTTAACTCCGGAATTCCAGCATATGTAACTAAAATTAAAGAGTTCAAACCCTGATTATTATCTGAATTACAGTTCTTCTTAGATATTAATTACACCACAAAGATAAATAAAATAATGATATGGAACTCATTAAAAGCTTACATATATGGTAAAGCCCTAACTTGGTACAAAAAAAAAAATCAGAGAATGGGATTCTGAATTATTAAATCTACAATCCAAACTTTTGTCACTAAAAGCTGAAACAAATCAAAATCATTTTGAGATGAAAAAGAAAGTAGAGGTATTAAACAATAAATACAATGAAATTCTAACACATAAATCTAGTTTAGCCTTAGAAAAACTAAAAATTAATAACTTGGTCACTTCTCCCAAATATCTACATAATTTATCCACAAGAATCAAAATACAATCAAAAGCTAATAACATTAAAGGTATCTTCCATGAAAAGAAAGGGAAAAATGTCTTGGATATAAGCGACATTCTTGATGCCTATAGAAATTACTATATGGAAGATTTCCAAAAAGAAAATATTCATATTGCTCAATTAAATCTAGATGAAAAATGTCCTAATATAAAAAAATACCAGAAAAATGTAAACTCGATCTGCAAGCACCCATATCCTACAAAGACATTACAGATACAATAAAAGAGGTTAAAAATAATAAAGCTCCAGGTATAGATGGCATAAATATGGAAATATATGAACTTTTTCCTTCAAAGATACCATCCTTTTCCATAAAACTCTATTAGAAATTCAGTCACAAGCTTTAATAAAACCCTCTTGGAGATATTTCTTAATCATGCCAATCCTAAAGGAAAACAAATCTCCAAACCTCTGTACCTCATATAGACCTATATCATTATTAAATAATGACTGTAAGATATTTATGACAATATTAACTAACAGAATGAAAATACCACTATCCAAAACAATAAATAATGATCAAACTAGATTTATATATCATAGATACACACATGGCAATATTAAAAGGATCATTTCTCTTATAGATTATGTTAATATAGAAAATTAACACTCATAATTGGCTTAGATATAGAGAGGGCCTTTGATTCCCTAAATTGGGACTATGTATTCCAAATCCTAATGCTATTTGAATTTCTTGCATCCTTTGTTCATCTCCTAAAGAATATATATACTAATAATTTAGCATATGTCAAGTTAGGTCCTTTTACCTCTGAATCTATACATATAACAAAAGGCACTAAACAAGGATGTCCCATGTCACTGATTCTATTTGCTCTGGCTATTGAAATATTGGCAGATTCAATTTGTAACAATATAAAAATCAAAAGAATAGATGTTTATGAACAGTACAATTCCAAAGTAATGCTATTTGCTGATGACATATTACTAAAATTATCTAATGCAGAAGAGACATTAGAAGAATTAGTTATATTAATTGACAAATTTCACATGACTTCAGGACTCCATTTCAATAAATATAAATCACATTTTTTTTATTTTTAAGTAAAAAAAAGAACTGCAGACTAAGGGGGGGGGTCATATCATACGGAAACAAGAATCTACCTTAAAATATCTAGGAATTGAGTTATGCAAGGATAATAATGAATTAGTCTCATAAAATTGCAATAATATCATTAATACAATTAAAATCTCTATGGAAAAATGGAACAAAATAATATTACCATTTGAAGATAGACTACAGTTAATAAAAATGGTTTTACAACCTAAGATCCTATATATAGCCTTGGCAATGCAACTGCTACCAAAAAGGAATATACTTAAAGAAATAAATCCATGCCTAATAAAATTTTTATGGTTTTCCAAAAGAAACAGAATAGCTTTAATCCATCATGTCAGACCATGGAAACAGGGAGGATTAAAATTTCTAAAACAATCGCAGACTGGGTAAGTCCAAATTACTCTGCAAATCGGAAAGAATTACTAACTGTAATATTAATAAATGAATTTGATTTACAAAAAAAAATTCAAATAACAGATAAAAACAATTTGCCATGGCACATATTATGTATTAGTATGCAATATAACATAACCAAACCCACTAAAACTCGTATGATTAATTATTACATTGACTCATTTGGGAAAATTATTAATGCAGCTATAGATGTAAAAATCTGGTTTGATCTTTTAACACCATTTATAGTCAAAAATAACTTTCCACATAAAATATATAGAGCAATTATTAATTCCTGGGAACAGAAAAGATGTGTTTGTTGGCTCCAATGTATCAAAGAACTAATAGTTTTAGATGTGCAATTAATAAAAACAACATACAAAATTCCACAGCAGGACTGGCTAACTTTACAGAGTATTCTGTCATATTCACAAGATTTAAATAGAATAATTAACAATTCTTCATTTAAAGAAATACCTAAATTTATGAAATACATATATGAAATCATATATAATGATTTTGACATGGGAAACAGTATTTCAAAATTTTACAAAGTATTGATAAACTGTAAAATAACACCCAAAACCTCATATTGGAAATATATAAGAAAAGGACACTCAATACAGTTAACCGAAGATATTAAAACAAATATCTTATTATCGATTAATTATACATCCTTTACACGATACTGGGAAGTTTTTAATTGGAAATGCTTGCACAGAGCATTCTTAACCCCAGACAGAATCAGTAAAATTAGTTCTTCCATGAAAGAAATATGTTGGAGATGTGAGCAAGTACACAATATAGATTGAAACCACATTTTCTTTGATTGTGTTGAAATTAAGCCATTTTGGAATGGTATTAATAACTTTCTGCAAGCTTTATTTAATGAATCATTTTATTTAACTAAAGCTCTTGTATTATTAAATGTGAACGAAGTTCCTCCTTTGAATAGGTCAAAAATGTATCTAGTATGGATTATACTTGCAGTTTCAAGGAAGTGTATAACAAGAAGATTGAATACAAACACAATACCAACTTTGGAAGACTTCTACAGCCTACTGAAGACCACAGCATTATTGGAAATTAAAATTAAAGAACTAAGAATTTATCCAAAACCATTTATCAACAACCCTTGGGGAAAAGTCTTATCACTGATTGACACTATACAATAATTGATCAGACACACTGATAATGGATTGGACATACTTATAAAGTAACTGTTGACATTAAGATCTGTTATAGTGTCATGCTAATGTAAATAGAGTACCTAGTTATTTAAGATGTTATGTATAAATATTATGGAATTCATTCAAATGTATTTGAAAAATAAAAAAATGAGAAAAAAATAACTATGTGCATGTCATAAATCCTTTGGTTACTCACTGCTGCATAATAAATAATTTTAAACTCCATGTGCCTAAGCAGAATTTAAGATATTTTCTTGTTATCCTTCTATAAGTATCAGGACTTCCAGATACCTGATTTGTTGCACTCTGGCATATAGCACATAGTGGCTTAGTGATAAAGATATTTGCCAACCATCTCCAATGTCTTTGCTTACTTTTTGACCTATTGTTACTCTCTCTCTGAGGAGTTTGCATGTCATTCATATTTAGATTATTTTGTCTTAAAAATATGTTTCATCTTACATCATAAAATGTAGTTAATTGGAAGCTATATTCTTAAATACATATTTCATTTACCCATGCTCTCTTTGCTTCTGGTTGTGAATAAAAATAATGTTCATATCACTTACCCAGTAGATAAACAAGCAAGCAAGCAAACAAATTAGGCAAACAAACAAGCAAAGTGCCTCTACTTTCTACTGACATGATAAATGACATCATAAATGAGGACTCTTGAATGATGATCTCATAAAAACTTAAGTAACATATCTTCAGCATCACTGCTTGCAAGTACTCCTGATAGACTGGCATACTATTTTCACCTCATTCTAATTGTAATATCAGGCTCATCCTATTGTTATTTGTTACTAACATTGCATAAAATTTGACATATTACATTTATGTTTGCTTTTGAATTTTTGTCAAGATATATTTGCCTAGCGAAGGTGTATTGATATAGTTTAATTCAAGCTGGTGAAAACTTATAAAAGCACATTGGTGCTTCCTTGACATAGCTTATATAAGGTACAATCTTTGTAAAATATGAGTTTCCAT
This sequence comes from Protopterus annectens, assembly GCF_019279795.1. NCBI lineage: Eukaryota > Metazoa > Chordata > Ceratodontiformes > Protopteridae > Protopterus > Protopterus annectens. The sequence goes on along the minus strand of NC_056731.1, from coordinate 1,735,468,301 downwards.
GCATCTCTGTTTTTTACTCTTGCTCTAGTTTCCTCCCACATGTCATAGTCATTCTGTAGATAAAACTCCAAATTATTTACAGGTGTGTATGCAGTATATAAGTGTGTGTCTATGATCTGCAATAGGTTGTTTTCTTATAAGGATTATTTCTTTGTCTCATCTTTACTCAGTGCTGGGAGAGATTTTAGCTCCAATGTGACCTTGAACAGGATAAAGTAGCTTATAGATAAGAATGAATTAATACATTTAAATATACTTATAACCTATGCATTTAATGCATGAAAGGCTTGACATCTCACCAGGCCATCAAACATCTTGTCAGAAACATATTCTGATGACTACTTCTATTACAAAGACCAAATGATACTTAAACTAAAAAGAGTAAATCAGAAATACACTGGGAAACATTTCAAGTCTGTAGATGTCAACCACCTCATGGAATAAAACTTCATATACTCACCATAGCGGTTTGACTGATTCACCATACTCCTGGATGGATTGGTATTTAATTTCCTTGATAGAGGTTATCACAGTAAGGAAGTTTATCAAAATAAAGATACGATTATAAACAGGTGTGCAATTAGATATAGACCAACTTTTAATGAAAGGGTGGCTGAGCAATCTAACACAACAACATATACCAGGAAGACTAGAAAGATACAAGAGATAATACATAAGCACTGATACAGTCTCTGAAGTATTGAGGGCCTTAGTTCTAAGTTACTTATACAATCCCTGTTTGGTTTGATATGCAATTTATAAGCAGGGAAAATGAACACGTGTATTAGAATGTACAGATCTAGTCAGATACATGGAATATTTCTATGCACAAAGTGTATTTTTGTAAACAAATACATAAGGGTAAGTCTATAAATAATAAGGAATTCTTACTGTGACTCTGGAAATACTGTTTATCTAGCTGCCTGCCAGTCACACTCAGTGTTCAATATTGGCAAGTTAAACAGGAAACTAAAAGAACAGACATCAGTTAGAGAAAGGTGAAACACATATGTTTAAACTTTGTTGTGTTGCAATGTATATCTGAAAGTTTAAAAGGGGGTGATCAAAAGACAAATATAGAACATACTAAATATAAATGGACAACTATTTAGGCCAGACCTATTTCCTTAACTGAATGGTAGCTTATCCATTACAGAAGCTAGTATAAATTGTTGCTTTAAATTTTAATTGTTGTTGAAATTATGTTGTGTGATTTGAATGAATGTTGTGTGATTTTAATGAAGTATTCAAAAATATGTTTTCTAGAGTCTCTTAGCAATACCTTGAGAAAAATTGTTGCATGATAGTTTGTGTATTTGTTTTTATTTGAAATAAAAGTATATTGTGATGGCTCCTATCTCAGACTTGTACTTGTTTTACTAATTCTTCTTTGTCCAGTTTATTCCATGTCATGCATCAAGTTTTATCTTTTCATTTTTGGTGGTTTTGCTATTTTGAATTCTGTCATATTATAGCTTCTTACCTAGTTTAAAATCAAAAGTGGAATACGATAGTTTATTTCTATTGTTTGTAATTTACTGAACATGTAAAATTAAAAATAGAACATGGGTGAACTACCTCATCATAGGTTGAAAGAAATACAAAGTTATTTTAATGTGGCTCACTATCTTTCATATAAGATGGAATTAAAACCCTACTTCTGTAAGGCTTCTTGGATTCATTTTCTGTAAAAATACACATCAATCAGCCTCTTAGTATTTCTTGAATGAAATGTGAAAGGGTATTTGTCCCGGTCCCCTTCAATAAACACATCACACCGAATGACATTTGACGACCTTTATTAAACTTCCATAAACATGATTGTTAACCAATATTTATTAATTAAAACCAACACATGACACAGATTAGGGTAACATCTATATAACATTAAAATGAGACAGCGTGACCTCCTTCATTCTGACCAGTAAGCAGTGTCCATACCACCACTCACTTCATTTACCATTTATTGAATTACACATCCAACGAAATAACCAGCTTACCTCCACTTGCTTATTTTCCTTATCAAGCGGCATCCAATCACTCATTTTCCTTTCCCAACTCATTGAATTGAATATCCAACACCAGAGGGTGAACAGAAGAGGGCAAATCTGCCCTTCTTCTCTGCTCTACCCAAACTGAAATTACCACAATCCCAGTATTAAAAAAGGGGGGGGGGTAGTAAGTTCATGCCAAAATGTGATTCTTACATCAGTTACACTTGCCTAAACCCATTAAGCCCCTCCCTACCCTTACATCATTTACTCCCACTCATCCCTTATTCCCATTTAACCCTATACTCCCCTAATCCCCTTAATTCCTGCTACTATATTTATCTAGCCCACTTGAAAATGTCCCTGGACAAATCGGTCTGTTGCCAAACCTCATTTATTGGAACCCAGCAGTGCTACAGGTGGTGAAAGTTAATGCATTTTAATATTTCCTCAGGATTAGACCTTGTTGCTATATTTGCTGTGAATTAATCTACATACAAGAAAATGGGGAGGAAACTTTTATCTCATCTGTTTTTCACATGCGATCATAACCCCAAACAAATACTTCTAACCATTGTTCTTAACTAGACTGTTTCCATGTTAGAAGTAGTAAAAGGAAACAACAGCAAAAACTTCTTATAGGTCAACTCATATTTTTTTAAAAGTAAACTAGGACAGTAAGGCAGTCTCTACAGTTTGTAAAATGGCAGCACAGGGTCACTTTGTATTTAAGAACTGTAACTATATTTTACAATTCTGGAGAAGACCAGTACCAGTGTATGTACTAGTTCAGAATCATTGTAACATAATTATGCATGCAGACAGAGTTCCATGCCCTCAAGTTATTTTTCCAAGATATAGCAAAGTTTCATGCATCTGCAATCTGTACATAGTACCATTAATATACCAAACTACCTTTGTAGATACAATACATTTAAAGTTAGAAAAATAAAGATATACATAAAAACCTTGTTTTAGAACATATTTAAAATCAAAATAAAAAAAAAAAATCATAACTTCAAGATTTTCAGCTAGATCTTATTTCCCATTCATAATTAAAACATAGTCCACTAATCCTTAAAATCTGTAGCATAACTTGAATTTTTGTAACATACATCAATCTTTCTTTTTTTTATATGGAAATATAGGAGTTAAGCTAGATTGCCAGCCAAACTTACAAAAGGGAAAAAAATACAATAATCATATAGATCATACTATATGTATGGCTGCCTAAAACTGGTCATCCATTCTTACGCATCTGTTAAAATGATACAGCACCTGTCAAATTACATTTGTCCCACAAAATTCTTTCAGGTAATGTGAAACACTATTATGATCTTATGCTCTCTGTTACTGACCAATGCTGTTCAATGAGGATGCAACAACATTTCTACTAATGACATTACAACAGCGTAGCAGGAAGTTTCCATTCAGAACATTAGGCCCTGTTCACATCTAGCTTTAGTGAACAGCACAATTAATGCCTTATTGATAAAACTGTCAAAAGTTTGGATCATGACAAAACATTTATTTTCCATAACACGTACACCTTCTGTAATATAGCATTTGAATGCACTGAGGGATTGCTCAGTTAATTTGTATTTGACAGCTTCTTTATACTTTCTTATTGTATTGCCCACTCATCTTTAGCCACTACTGATTCAGTTCATCTTTGGTGCAAACCAACATCTGAGGCAGACCGAAGCTTGTTTAAGTTTTATATTTATATTTCTTGACAAGAATCAGTTGCTATGCTAGAGAAAAAAATATTACTCTAGTTCAGCTACAATTGCTTGGGATCTTGTTGGGAACCACAAACTGCCCTTTGATATTTCAAGAAGCTGAAATGTTAAACATATATCTCCGTTCTACTTGTCAGAAATCATAGAATATTGAGTGTATTCCTTTCTTAAAAGATCCCTTCCAAATAATCAACAACCATCAGTTTCTGAAAGATTATACTAGTAATGTATCTGATACACCATTATGAGTGTCATTGTTTTGATCTCTTATCTCTGACTATGCATGCCCATGCTCAGTATCAAAGACTTTCCCCCAAGCTTATAGTTTCAATTTCATTATGTGAACTCACAGATATTTTAATTCAAACTACCTTCACAGCAGACTATGCTGATATCACTTTAATGAAATGTAATATGTCTGTACTGATGTTTGTACAAAAATTTCACTAAATTCTCAATGACATCTGAAAGTATCACTCTGTCATCTCTAACAATCATAGGTTCATAGGTTCTTAGGCAGGTACTAGGCTATTGGCCCTAGGGCCTATATAAGCCTAGCCAAAAAGGTACCCTGGCTTTCGCCACCCAAGAAAATTATTTTTCTGTGCCCCTGTCGAGCAGAGCCACAGAGGTGATCCCCAGGGTGAATTTCCTATTTCCCATCCAATCATCAAGATTGTTCTTGAAGAGTGCTAATGAGGAGCTTTGTTTGATATAGATAGGTAGTTTGCTCCAGAGTATGGGAAGTCTCTGGGACAGGAATCTATCCCTCCAACATGTTCTGATTATTGTAGTGACAAGGTTTAGGTCCCTAGAGCGTGTAGCACATAGGGATTGGGATTTCTTTAAGTGGAGCATGTCCAACAGCTCTAGGTTTGAAATAGCTTTGTATGTTAGGCAGAGATCACCTCTGAATAGGCGATATGTGTCGGAGTAAAGTTGGAGTTTTTTGAGACGGTCTGCAGAGGGCATCTGTTTGAGGCCGGTAATCCTATTTGTGAGATATTTCAGCGGCCTTTCCTGTTATTGTACATGTCTTGTGAGGTACATACCAAAAGGGGCATTGTACTCTATAATGAGTCTAATGAGTGATGAGTAGAGGGGAATAATGACCTATTTTTTCCTGGATGAGAAGCCTTTTGTGATGAGGTGTGCCATGTAGAAGGAATTCCTGACTACTGTGGCAATGTGATTATCAAAGGAGAGACTACTGTCCACCTGTGTCCTAAGGTCTCTTATCACACTTCTGGCGTTAAGTATACTGCCACCTATGTGGTAGCTCATGGGTACAGAGTGTTTACCAAAGGGGATGACAATGCACTTTTTGGCATTGAGTGTGAGGCCATGGCTTTGACACCAGGCATCTGTCTCCATGAGGCCTTTTTGTAGGATGTCCACATCGTTAGGAGTTTCAATTATGGCTCCTAGTTTGCAGTCATCTGCGAACTTAGCTAGCCAAAGACCTTCTGTGTTAGCCTGTACTTCAGAAAAGTAGATACCAAACAGGAGGGGACCCAGGATTGAACCCTGTGGTACTCCACTTGTCACTGATCTGAAGTCGGATTTGGAGTCTGCTACTTTCACAGTGTGGATTCTGTCAGTGAGCCAACTGGCAACCCATCTTGTGACATAGAGATTTATACTTAGTTTAGTGAGTTTATCTATAATTCCAGAGAGGGGGATGGTGTCAAAAGCCTTGATGAGCTCTAGATAGGCTGTGTGAACCACCTTACCCTTGTTTACAGATTTGGTGACTGCTTCAAGATAGTCTATTAGGTTTAGGAGACATGATATGCATTTTACAAACCCAAACTGAGTGGGTTCCAGAGTTTGGAGATTACCAATATCTTTGTGTATAAGATCCATGATGATATGTTTCATGGTCTTGCAGACCAGGCTAGTTAGGCTAATGGAGCAGTAGATCCCAGGGTCTGTGGTGGCTTTCCCTTTGCGGAGGGGAATAACCGTTGCTGTGCACCATTCAGTGGGCACAAAGCCTGAGGTGAGGCTATGATTGAATATGGTGCTTAGGTGGGGTGCCAGTTCATTCTGCACTTCGTGCAGAACGCAGCCTGGGATGTTGTCAGGTCCCATGGATGCTGTGTTCTTGGCTTTGGAGAGTGTGGTTTTTACCTGTGCAGCCGTGATTACAGGAACTTTGCATTCTTCCAGTATAGAGATGGGCCCTTTAGGGGGTGAGAGGGGGGTAAAGTTAGCACTGAACCTATCTGCCAGGATGTTGGCAATATGAGTTGGTTCTGTATATTTAGTGCTGTTGTGCTGTAACTCAAAGCAGATTTGAGTGTTACCATTGAGATTCTTGACATAGTTATAGAATGCTTTGTGGTTGTCTTTAGAATCAGTGGCAATTTTGTTTTCATTACTAGCTTTGGAGGATTTTAGGAGGGATCTCAGCTTCTTACTGAGGCTGACCAGGGAGTTCCTCCAATCATGGGATTTTACTCTTTTTTGCATTAGCTTCTTTCTTCTGTTGTAGAGTTTGTTGATGGCAGGGGGCCACCAGATTGGCTTCCTTTTTTGGAGGATAGCATCTTGGTTCTGTTAGGGATAGCATGATCCATGCACTCACGTAAGTGCTTATAAAGTGCATTTGTGTAGGACTCAGCAGTCGTGTCTCTATTGTCTGCTGCATCGGTGTCGTGAAGCTTGCCACTTCTGTCTTAAGAAGTGTGAAGTTGGCTTTGGAGAAATTTTTTACAGTGGTTTCCCTAAGTCAAGTATCATGAAAAATGATAGCAGATTATAAAGGGTTATACCTCTTAAATTATTCTTCTGCATAAATGTGTACCTTTGTGTTACAGTTATAGATCCATGCACTCAGAAAAGAGGAATGAAGCATATATCCATATTATCCAAGCAGTGGTACGTATAGTTGCACTTTGAAGATGAAAGACTATGTAGGAATGTAAAATGCATGTTACTATCTCTCCTCCTAGTGGGAAAGATGCATATATTGACATTTTTCTTCCATTAATGAGTAGAGTACAGAGTTTACTATTGATACATTTTTTCTTCAAAACTAATGTCACAAACACACATACCTACTATTTTATGTATCTCTTGCATCATTAAGCATCTACCAAAGATGACAATGCAGCTTTTACTATAAGAACATAGCATTTATTAACTTAGCCTTTGCTGACTGTCAAAATGTACTTGTCTTTTATGTTTTATACTGCTCCCAGGATATTTATTTCTAAATTCTTATATCGGATATTGATTGATTCAGAAAAAATGCAAAACAACCAACTAGCAAGCCCTCATCATTTTAATGTTTGTGTCAGTTTCAGTTGTGCGCAGTAGCACAAACAGCAGCAGAGTCATTGATTGGAACACCTAATCACCATCATGCGCCAGGAAATTGGTCTGTCATTGGCTGAACGTTGTTATGTAGATGAAAACGGGAAAAAGGGGAATTAAAGACTGATTAACATTTGAAAAAGAGCAGTGGAGCAATCCTTGCTATGAACTTTAAAGAGAAATTCTTTGCATAAAGCTAAATAGTTGAAAGGTATACTCCTGAGTAATCTCATGCACAGCAAACAGCAATAAAGCAGACCTCAAGCTTTGTATGTTTTAGGTTCATAGGTAGTTACTGGGTTATTGACCCTAAGGTCTTTACAAGCCTAGCTGTGTGTATCCAATATAATACTAGAGAAACCTAATATAAAGGATCTTGCCTAAACACGACATCTTATTTAGTAACAACTGCCCATATCTACAAGGGTCATAGGTAAAATCCCCAGCAGGAATTTATGGTTTCCCATCCAGTTATCCAGGCTATGCTTAAGCAGTTTCCTAGAGGAACTTTTTTAATGTGAACTGGTAGTTTATTCCAGAAGAGTGGCAAACTCGGAGAGACATATCTGTCTCTCCAGCAGGTCCTATTTATGTCATAGGCCAGGTTAATGTCCCTGGAGTGGGTGACCCCTGTCCCATTTGACTTGCAGATGTGCAGCATTTCCATTAGGTTTGGATTCAAGACTGCTCTGTAGGCCAGACACAAGTCTGCTCTAAGTAGTATGTACACTACTGAGTACAGTGTCAGTAACTTCAGTCTGTCAATGTATGACGTGCTGGAGACCCTGAATTTTCTTGGTTAGAAATCGCTGAGGTCTCTCACGTTGCTGCAGGTCCCTGGTAAGGTACATACCAAAGGGAGTATTGTACTCAATTATTGGCCTTATGAGGATTGAGTACAGGAGTGTTATGACCTGTTTTACTCTTGAGGCAATGCCTTTGCTAATGATGTGTGTGATGTAGAATGACTTCCTTACCACAGTAGACACATGGTGGTCAAAGTTTAGGATACAGTCAACTTGCATTCCTAAGTCTCTCACTACTGAGTTGTTACTTAGGGTATTATTATTTATATGATAGTCTGCAAGGATATCATTTCTACTGAAGGGGATGATAATGCATTTTTTGCATTGAGTTTGAGTCTGTGACATTGACAACAGTGACTGGTTTATGTAAGTCCTTCTTGAAGTATATTGACATCATTTGAGGATTCAATGATTGTACCTAATTTGCAGTCATCAGCAAACTTAGTCATCCACAGACCTCTGTTTTGGCCTGAACTTCTGAGAAGTATTTTCCAAACAATAGGGGGCCTTACACTGATCCCTGTGGAACCCCACTGGTGACAGGTCTGCTGCTTGAGGTAAAGTCCCCCAACTCTGACTGATTGTGATCTATCAGTGAGCTGGTTAGCAACCCACCTGATGACTTGAGGGTTGAAATTCAACTGGGAGAGTTTATCAATGATGCCCAAATGTGGGATTGTGTTGAAGGCAATGGCTAGGTCAAGGTAGACTATATGCACAGATATGCCTTCATCTATGGCTCTGCTGATATTTTCAAAGAAATCCACCAGGTTTAACAAGCATGACCTGCCTTTGACAAAAAACTCTGTCAGATCAAAGATTTTGGAGATCACCTATATCTTTATTTGTAAAGTCCATGATGAATCGTTCCATGGCCTTGCAGATAAGGCTGGTTAAGCTTATGAGTCTGTATTCCCAGGGGCTGTTTCTGTACCCCATTTATGAAGGGAGATGATGGTTGATAATTCCATTCAGCCGGGACAAAACCAGTACTCAGGCTGTGGATGAAGAGAGTACCTAATGGAGTTGTTAACTCATATTTTAGACCATTTAAAATGCAACCTGGGATGTCATCTGGTCCCATAGAGGCTGTGTTTTTGGCCTTGGAGAGAGCATTAATGACTTGCTCTTTGGAGATGCAGGGTGAGGGAAATGTAGAGGGAATGCTCTATGGCATGTTCAGAGAGGGCAGGGAGATGAATTTTTGTCAAACCTGTCAGCTAATAGGTTAGCTATTTTCACAGGATCAGTGTGTGTGACGCCATTCACAGCTATTTTAGAACATGTCTGCGTCCTGCCATTTAGGTTATGGATATAGCTGAAGAATGCCTTATGGTTATCTTTAGCTATGGTTGCTAAATTGTTTTCATAGGTTCATAGGTTCATAGGTTGGTACTAGGCTATCAGCCCTAGGGCCTATACAAGCCTAGCCATAACAATTCCCTGGCTATTTCTTCCCACACTGTTTACTTCCCTGGACCCCTGTCTAGCAGGGTGACTGACATGATCCCCGGGGTGAATTTCCTTTCTCCTATCCAATCATCAAGGTTCCTTTTGAAGAGGGCCAAAGAGGCACTCTGCTTGCCATGTATGGGCAGTCTATTCCAGAGTCTGGGGAGTCTCTGGGTCAGGAACCTATCCTTCCAGCATGTTTTGTTTATTGTGATGACAAGGTTTAGATCCCTGGAGCGTGTGCCTCTCAGGGATTGGGATTTCTTTAAGTGTAGCATGTCCAACAGCTCTGGGTTTGACATGGCCTTGTATGTTAAGCAGAGATCGCCTCTGAGTAGACGATATGCGACAGAGTATAGCTGGAGATTTTTAAGGCGGTCAGCATAGGGCATCTGCTTTAGGCCTGTGATTCTTTTAAAGTTTCTTTTAAAGTTGCCTTTACAGGATTTTACGTTTGTCTTATTTGTTTGTTCAAGCAGAGGAGGGTTTTCTTCCAATGTTGGGACCTATCTCTTTTATTTTTAGATAGCAACTTCTTCCTCCCATTGTATAACTTATTAATGCTAGATGTCCACCATGGAGGCTCGTTTTTTCTTGAGGATCTTGTTTTGATCCTACCAGGTACAGCTGTGTCAATACATTTGTATAAGTGTTTATACAGAGCATTTCTGTATACCTTAGTATAGTTGTCACTGCCATCTGTGGGAACAGGAGCTTATAAATTATTTATGCCATCCCTTAGGATGGTATAATTAGCTTTGGTGAAACTTTTTAGCCTGATTTCACCTAAGAGGGGTTCAGGTGTTACAGCTACTTCAAATGCGATTGATTTGTGATCAGATTTAACCAGTGAGGGTCCAATAATTGTGGTGGTGCAATGGTCACCCATGTTTGGGTTGCATACTATTTGTTCCAGGACATTAGTATTAACAAAGTCCAGGGACCTTTTTGCGAGTATGTTGTTATTTGTATAAGTTTCCCAATCAATGGAGGGATAGTTAAAATCACCCATGACTAGAGTGTTTGGTTGCAATTTGATTTACTCAAGTAGGTCCAAATAAACAGCGTGGATATCTTGGTTCATTGAAGGGGGCCTGTAGCTAGCAATGACTTGAAATGGACAGGGTATTATCCACAGTTAGTTGAACTTGGGGTAACTCCATGGAGTTTTCCTTTCTAACCAGTATAGAGGTTTATTTATCTTTGATGAAGATAGATACTCCACCTTTTGTTCTTACATGCTCATTTTGTGGTCTGAAAGTGTGGAAGACATTGCAGCCTTGCAAGGCTGGGGTACTCTCTTTGGCCCTAAACCAAGTTTTGTGACTGCATAGATGTCAACATCCTCCAGGGATAGGAGTCCTTGTTTAGCAGCATAAACTTTAATTTATTTGTGACTGATATTTTCACCTCTGAAATTTTTTTCTTGAAACCTTGCCTAAAAAGGCAATATGGGGAGGCAAGTGCCTTAGCCAGTAACCAAAAGATTAGAAGTGACAGCTGAAGACCATCTCTGGCAAAGCAGCGTGGTCTATCAGCCATGTCATCCCAGGCTGACAAGAACTGGATCCTCTTAGAATGACACCAGAAACTAAGGCAATTGTTGAAGTCAATCATTCTTTGTTTCTATTGTGGTATCATCCTAGGTGAGGTTAGAATGTTGGTCAAGGCAGGGACATACCTGCCTAGGACACATATTCATAGAGTTCAATCATGTCTGTCTTCATATAGTCAAGTGAGGTATGTCTCAAGTCATTCACCCCAACATGAATTATGACGGAGTCATAACAGTACTTGCTGATAGACTTGATTGCCTGTGTGATCTGATGGATCCTGATATCCAATAGACAGCCATCTGTAGCCTTCTCTTTGCCCAGCCTGGTGAGTGGGGAATCTGTGTCTCTCACAATGAAGTCACTTATGACTAAAAATTGGTTTAGATGTGCTTTGCCTTAGGGGCTTATTTGGTGAGACACTGGTGCTCGTATTTTTATGTGTATTGAGTGATGTAGGTGCTGTATTAGGTGTATCATATTTGTGTTTGGAAGATCTCTGGTGTTTAGGTAGGTTTCTGGTGAGTACCTTCATGTATGATGGTTTATGTGTTGAGTGCATGGTTTGCGTAGGAGGTGTAGTATGTGAGCTGGCAACCACTTCAGTGTTAATGTTCTGTGCAAGAGAGAGCAAGGATCCCATATTCTTAGTGTAGATGCATTTCTCTCAAATTGTACTTGGGTAATTTAGGAGTAGAGGGTCGTCAGTGTACATGATGCAGTTGTCACATTGCCTCAGGATACCCATGCAATCAGGCTGGTAGGAGAAATGGAGGGAAACTGACCATCCATAATGCTAGGTTAAATCCTGTTTTCACACTGGGGAGAGGAAATGGAGGGGTGTGGTATAACTGGGTGCTCTAAATGGGGTCTATACTAATGTGTTGCTCTATAAAGTGTCTACACTAGCAGGGGTTCTGTAAATGGTATGAGACTATTGTAGATTTGGCGGTTTTTGGACTGTTTAAGGGGCAAAAGTGCAGTTGATGTGCTCTCTGAGAAGCAAAGCACAATTTAAGGACTTCTTGGATGGATCATGGGCAGCTACTAAGGGAAAATGTATCTATTTAAGTTTTTGCATCTATAACCACCAACGGTTATCCCCATTATGCAGTAGTGCATGATAGCGCATGGAGGTGCATTACATGTAAACAGATAAATACAGCAGAGCACAGCAGTTGCTGGTCACTTAACTCTGTGGAGCTGTGTTAAAACAAGTGCAAACTTGAGCAAATGCAGGGCTTATGTAGCAACAGTAAGCAAGCTGAGTTAAACAATTTAACCAATAAAAAAAGCTCAAAACTGAGTCCTGTGCCAGCAACATTCAATCAGATAAGTCCTAACTGCGTTTTCCTGCTACAAGGGTGCAGAGTGGGGGGGCCCTCTCCAACAAAAGATAGCCTAGCTTAGTGCTCAATTTAACAAACAGTACTAGATACAGCAGGTCTGAATCTAGTATATGCTACATCAGACAAAAACTGCAACAAATCAGCAAAACAGTTTTAAAAAATCAGCAATATAGCAAAAATACTGTTTAAAAGTGCAAAATACATTATAAAATTGTACTTATCATTACCAGAATGCAACAGACTCCTAAGATTGCACAGATGATATGATTATAACATTTACTCTGTGTAATTATCTCTTGGCTAGTGGGGGCTGGTTCTTTTGTGTTCTTGTAAAAAAAAAGTTGTGTTTCTGGTCTTTGGTGCAGGCTGGAGAAGTTGTTTGACCGCAACTGAGCTACAAAATATAAGTATTTTTTGATTATTTTAACAGATTACTGTTTTTATAATTTAATATATATAAAGCACTTTGTCTATTCAGAATCTTCAGAAATCTTTTTCTGTTTAAACTTTCATAGCTTGTTGTCTTAGGCTATTGTATAAACTGAAACATTTACTCTGTGTAATTATCTCTTGGCTAGTGGGGGCTGGTTCTTTTGTGTTCTTGTAAAAAAGTTGTGTTTCTGGTCTTTGGTGCAGGCTGGAGAAGTTGTTTGACTGCAACTGAGCTACAAAATATAAGTATTTTTGATTATTTTAACAGATTACTGTTTTATAATTTAATATATATAAAGCACTTTGTCTATTCAGAATCTTCAGAAATCTTTTTCTGTTTAAACTTTCATAGCTTGTTGTCTTAGGCTATTGTATAAACTGAAACATTTACTCTGTGTAATTATCTCTTGGCTAGTGGGGCTGGTTCTTTTGTGTTCTTGTAAAAAAAAGTTGTGTTTCTGGTCTTTGGTGCAGGCTGGAGAAGTTGTTTGACCGCAACTGAGCTACAAAATATAAGTATTTTTGATTATTTTAACAGATTACTGTTTTATAATTTAATATATATAAAGCACTTTGTCTATTCAGAATCTTCAGAAATCTTTTTCTGTTTAAAACTTTCATAGCTTGTTGTCTTAGGCTATTGTATAAACTGAAACATTTACTCTGTGTAATTATCTCTTGGCTAGTGGGGGCTGGTTCTTTGTGTTCTTGTAAAAAAGTTGTGTTTCTGGTCTTTGGTGCAGGCTGGAGAAGTTGTTTGACCAAGAACTGAGCTACAAAATATAAGTATTTTTGATTATTTTAACAGATTACTGTTTTTATAATTTAATATATATAAAGCACTTTGTCTATTCAGAATCTTCAGAAATCTTTTCTGTTTAAACTTTCATAGCTTGTTGTCTTAGGCTATTGTATAAACTGAAACATTTACTCTGTGTAATTATCTCTTGGCTAGTGGGGCTGGTTCTTTTGTGTTCTTGTAAAAAAGTTGTGTTTCTGGTCTTGGGTGCAGGCTGGAGAACTTGTTTGCCCGCAACTGAGCTACAAAATATAAGTATTTTTAGATTATTTTAACAGATTACTGTTTTTATAATTTAATATATATAAAGCACTTTGTCTATTCAGAATCTTCAGAAATCTTTTTCTGTTTAAACTTTCATAGCTTGTTGTCTTAGGCTATTGTATAAACTGAAACATTTACTCTGTGTAATTATCTCTTGGCTAGTGGGGGCTGGTTCTTTTGTGTTCTTGTAAAAAAAAGTTGTGTTTCTGGTCTTTGGTGCAGGCTGGAGAAGTTGTTTGACCGAACTGAGCTACAAAATATAAGTATTTTTGATTATTTTAACAGATTACTGTTTTTATAATTTAATATATATAAAGCACTTTGTCTATTCAGAATCTTCAGAAATCTTTTTCTGTTTAAAACTTTCATAGCTTGTTGTCTTAGGCTATTGTATAAACTGAAACATTTACTCTGTGTAATTATCTCTTGGCTAGTGGGGCTGGTTCTTTTGTGTTCTTGTAACACACAAAGTTGTGTTTCTGGTCTTTGGTGCAGGCTGGAGAAGTTGTTTGACCGCAACTGAGCTACAAAATATAAGTATTTTTGATTATTTTAACAGATTACTGTTTTTATAATTTAATATATATAAAGCACTTTGTCTATTCAGAATCTTCAGAAATCTTTTTCTGTTTAAACTTTCATAGCTTGTTGTCTTAGGCTATTGTATAAACTGAAACATTTACTCTGTGTAATTATCTCTTGGCTAGTGGGGCTGGTTCTTTTGTGTTCTTGTAAAAAAAGTTGTGTTTCTGGTCTTTGGTGCAGGCTGGAGAAGTTGTTTGACCGCAACTGAGCTACAAAATATAAGTATTTTTGATTATTTTAACAGATTACTGTTTTATAATTTAATATATATAAAGCACTTTGTCTATTCAGAATCTTCAGAAATCTTTTTCTGTTTAAACTTTCATAGCTTGTTGTCTTAGGCTATTGTATAAACTGAAACATTTACTCTGTGTAATTATCTCTTGGCTAGTGGGGGCTGGTTCTTTTGTGTTCTTGTAAAAAAAAGTTGTGTTTCTGGTCTTTGGTGCAGGCTGGAGAAGTTGTTTGACCGAACTGAGCTACAAAATATAAGTATTTTTGATTATTTTAACAGATTACTGTTTTTATAATTTAATATATATAAAGCACTTTGTCTATTCAGAATCTTCAGAAATCTTTTTCTGTTTAAACTTTCATAGCTTGTTGTCTTAGGCTATTGTATAAACTGAAACATTTACTCTGTGTAATTATCTCTTGGCTAGTGGGGGCTGGTTCTTTTGTGTTCTTGTAAAAAAAAAGTTGTGTTTCTGGTCTTTGGTGCAGGCTGGAGAAGTTGTTTGACCGCAACTGAGCTACAAAATATAAGTATTTTTTGATTATTTTAACAGATTACTGTTTTTATAATTTAATATATATAAAGCACTTTGTCTATTCAGAATCTTCAGAAATCTTTTCTGTTTAAACTTTCATAGCTTGTTGTCTTAGGCTATTGTATAAACTGAAACATTTACTCTGTGTAATTATCTCTTGGCTAGTGGGGCCTGGTTCTTTTGTGTTCTTGTAAAAAAGTTGTGTTTCTGGTCTTTGGTGCAGGCTGGAGAAGTTGTTTGACAACTGAGCTACAAAATATAAGTATTTTTTGATTATTTTAACAGATTACTGTTTTTATAATTTAATATATATAAAGCACTTTGTCTATTCAGAATCTTCAGAAATCTTTTTCTGTTTAAAACTTTCATAGCTTGTTGTCTTAGGCTATTGTATAAACTGAAACATTTACTCTGTGTAATTATCTCTTGGCTAGTGGGGCTGGTTCTTTTGTGTTCTTGTAAAAAAAAGTTGTGTTTCTGGTCTTTGGTGCAGGCTGGGGAAGTTGTTTGACCCAACTGAGCTACAAAATATAAGTATTTTTGATTATTTTAACAGATTACTGTTTTTATAATTTAATATATATAAAGCACTTTGTCTATTCAGAATCTTCAGAAATCTTTTTCTGTTTAAACTTTCATAGCTTGTTGTCTTAGGCTATTGTATAAACTGAAACATTTACTCTGTGTAATTATCTCTTGGCTAGTGGGGCTGGTTCTTTGTGTTCTTGTAAAAAAGTTGTGTTTCTGGTCTTTGGTGCAGGCTGGAGAAGTTGTTTGACCAAGAACTGAGCTACAAAATATAAGTATTTTTGATTATTTTAACAGATTACTGTTTTTATAATTTAATATATATAAAGCACTTTGTCTATTCAGAATCTTCAGAAATCTTTTCTGTTTAAACTTTCATAGCTTGTTGTCTTAGGCTATTGTATAAACTGAAACATTTACTCTGTGTAATTATCTCTTGGCTAGTGGCGCTGGTTCTTGTGTGTTCTTGTAGCAAAGACTTGTGTGTCTGGTCTGTGGTGCAGGCTGGAGCAGTTGTTTGACAACTGAGCTACAAAATATAAGTATTTTTGATTATTTTAACAGATTACTGTTTTATAATTTAATATATATAAAGCACTTTGTCTATTCAGAATCTTCAGAAATCTTTTTCTGTTTAAAAACTTTCATAGCTTGTTGTCTTAGGCTATTGTATAAACTGAAACATTTACTCTGTGTAATTATCTCTTGGCTAGTGGGGCTGGTTCTTTTGTGTTCTTGTAAAGAAAGTTGTGTTTCTGGTCTTTGGTGCAGGCTGGAGAAGTTGTTTGACAACTGAGCTACAAAATATAAGTATTTTTGATTATTTTAACAGATTACTGTTTTTATAATTTAATATATATAAAGCACTTTGTCTATTCAGAATCTTCAGAAATCTTTTTCTGTTTAAACTTTCATAGCTTGTTGTCTTAGGCTATTGTATAAACTGAAACATTTACTCTGTGTAATTATCTCTTGGCTAGTGGGGCTGGTTCTTTTGTGTTCTTGTAAAAAAGTTGTGTTTCTGGTCTTTGGTGCAGGCTGGAGAAGTTGTTTGACATAACTGAGCTACAAAATATAAGTATTTTTGATTATTTTAACAGATTACTGTTTTTATAATTTAATATATATAAAGCACTTTGTCTATTCAGAATCTTCAGAAATCTTTTTCTGTTTAAACTTTCATAGCTTGTTGTCTTAGGCTATTGTATAAACTGAAACATTTACTCTGTGTAATTATCTCTTGGCTAGTGGGGCTGGTTCTTTTGTGTTCTTGTAAAAAAAAGTTGTGTTTCTGGTCTTTGGTGCAGGCTGGAGAAGTTGTTTGACCGCAACTGAGCTACAAAATATAAGTATTTTTTGATTATTTTAACAGATTACTGTTTTTATAATTTAATATATATAAAGCACTTTGTCTATTCAGAATCTTCAGAAATCTTTTTCTGTTTAAACTTTCATAGCTTGTTGTCTTAGGCTATTGTATAAACTGAAACATTTACTCTGTGTAATTATCTCTTGGCTAGTGGGGGCTGGTTCTTTTGTGTTCTTGTAAAAAAGTTGTGTTTCTGGTCTTTGGTGCAGGCTGGAGAAGTTGTTTGACCGCAACTGAGCTACAAAATATAAGTATTTTTTGATTATTTTAACAGATTACTGTTTTTATAATTTAATATATATAAAGCACTTTGTCTATTCAGAATCTTCAGAAATCTTTTCTGTTTAAACTTTCATAGCTTGTTGTCTTAGGCTATTGTATAAACTGAAACATTTACTCTGTGTAATTATCTCTTGGCTAGTGGGGCTGGTTCTTTTGTGTTCTTGTAAAAAAAAGTTGTGTTTCTGGTCTTTGGTGCAGGCTGGAGAAGTTGTTTGACCGCAACTGAGCTACAAAATATAAGTATTTTTGATTATTTTAACAGATTACTGTTTTATAATTTAATATATATAAAGCACTTTGTCTATTCAGAATCTTCAGAAATCTTTTTCTGTTTAAAATTTTTCATAGCTTGTTGTCTTAGGCTATTGTATAAACTGAAACATTTACTCTGTGTAATTATCTCTTGGCTAGTGGGGCTGGTTCTTTTGTGTTCTTGTAAAAAAAAGTTGTGTTTCTGGTCTTTGGTGCAGGCTGGAGAAGTTGTTTGACAGCAACTGAGCTACAAAATATAAGTATTTTTTGATTATTTTAACAGATTACTGTTTTTATAATTTAATATATATAAAGCACTTTGTCTATTCAGAATCTTCAGAAATCTTTTTCTGTTTAAACTTTCATAGCTTGTTGTCTTAGGCTATTGTATAAACTGAAACATTTACTCTGTGTAATTATCTCTTGGCTAGTGGGGCTGGTTCTTTTGTGTTCTTGTAAAAAAAAGTTGTGTTTCTGGTCTTTGGTGCAGGCTGGAGAAGTTGTTTGACAACTGAGCTACAAAATATAAGTATTTTTTGATTATTTTAACAGATTACTGTTTTTATAATTTAATATATATAAAGCACTTTGTCTATTCAGAATCTTCAGAAATCTTTTTCTGTTTAAAAACTTTCATAGCTTGTTGTCTTAGGCTATTGTATAAACTGAAACATTTACTCTGTGTAATTATCTCTTGGCTAGTGGGGGCTGGTTCTTTTGTGTTCTTGTAAAAAAAAGTTGTGTTTCTGGTCTTTGGTGCAGGCTGGAGAAGTTGTTTGACCGCAACTGAGCTACAAAATATAAGTATTTTTGATTATTTTAACAGATTACTGTTTTATAATTTAATATATATAAAGCACTTTGTCTATTCAGAATCTTCAGAAATCTTTTTCTGTTTAAACTTTCATAGCTTGTTGTCTTAGGCTATTGTATAAACTGAAACATTTACTCTGTGTAATTATCTCTTGGCTAGTGGGGCTGGTTCTTTTGTGTTCTTGTAAAAAAAGTTGTGTTTCTGGTCTTTGGTGCAGGCTGGAGAAGTTGTTTGACCGCAACTGAGCTACAAAATATAAGTATTTTTGATTATTTTAACAGATTACTGTTTTTATAATTTAATATATATAAAGCACTTTGTCTATTCAGAATCTTCAGAAATCTTTTCTGTTTAAACTTTCATAGCTTGTTGTCTTAGGCTATTGTATAAACTGAAACATTTACTCTGTGTAATTATCTCTTGGCTAGTGGGGCTGGTTCTTTTGTGTTCTTGTAAAAAAGTTGTGTTTCTGGTCTTTGGTGCAGGCTGGAGAAGTTGTTTGACCGCAACTGAGCTACAAAATATAAGTATTTTTGATTATTTTAACAGATTACTGTTTTATAATTTAATATATATAAAGCACTTTGTCTATTCAGAATCTTCAGAAATCTTTTTCTGTTTAAAACTTTCATAGCTTGTTGTCTTAGGCTATTGTATAAACTGAAACATTTACTCTGTGTAATTATCTCTTGGCTAGTGGGGCTGGTTCTTTTGTGTTCTTGTAAAAAAGTTGTGTTTCTGGTCTTTGGTGCAGGCTGGAGAAGTTGTTTGACGAACTGAGCTACAAAATATAAGTATTTTTTGATTATTTTAACAGATTACTGTTTTATAATTTAATATATATAAAGCACTTTGTCTATTCAGAATCTTCAGAAATCTTTTTCTGTTTAAACTTTCATAGCTTGTTGTCTTAGGCTATTGTATAAACTGAAACATTTACTCTGTGTAATTATCTCTTGGCTAGTGGGGCTGGTTCTTTTGTGTTCTTGTAAAAAAAAGTTGTGTTTCTGGTCTTGGTGCAGGCTGGAGAAGTTGTTTGACGAACTGAGCTACAAAATATAAGTATTTTTTGATTATTTTAACAGATTACTGTTTTTATAATTTAATGTATATAAAGCACTTTGTCTATTCAGAATCTTCAGAAATCTTTTTCTGTTTAAACTTTCATAGCTTGTTGTCTTAGGCTATTGTATAAACTGAAACATTTACTCTGTGTAATTATCTCTTGGCTAGTGGGGCTGGTTCTTTTGTGTTCTTGTAAAAAAAGTTGTGTTTCTGGTCTTTGGTGCAGGCTGGAGAAGTTGTTTGACCGCAACTGAGCTACAAAATATAAGTATTTTTGATTATTTTAACAGATTACTGTTTTATAATTTAATATATATAAAGCACTTTGTCTATTCAGAATCTTCAGAAATCTTTTTCTGTTTAAAACTTTCATAGCTTGTTGTCTTAGGCTATTTTGTCCCACCCTCCCTCCCTGTTGGTGTCTTGCTCTTATACTTGGTGGCTTTGCAGTTGCCGCCCTACTGTGACACACCTCCCAGTCTAGTGTCATTAGCTCATTCTTCTTAATACAGAGAGAACATTTGATAAGGCCTTCTGTTCCTCCTTTTACCTTTTCAAAAAGTAAAACAAAACTTTTTCTCCTTCTTCGCCTGAACCTTCTTGTGTTCTGACTGTCCTTCTCAAACATATTGGAAATATACAGTATATTTCAGAGCATTTGTTATAACTGTATTTGCTATAACTGATTTAAGTATTTTTTCTGGCTTTTGAATATTTACTGCTTAGCGACTGCATCTTAGCCTGTTTATACAGCTCTGCATTCTATTTAAACTGTTTTTGTGTTGATTAACTGTTTTGCACTCTTAAAAAGTTATTTGTTGCTTAATTTTACCTGTAGGCTAACACACTCAAGTGTGCTAGCCACTTAAAAGCATTTATAGCTTTTACTGTCTGTTTTTAAAAAAAAAAAAAAAAAAAAATCTCTTGTTTTCCCACCTTACTGAACTAGAGTAGTCCAGTTTCAGAGTTGCTGATCCCTGGGCTTTGTTTTTAGTTCCTGTTACTGATCCATTGCCTTATTAGGAAGGAGGGAAGTTTCTTTGCTTACCAGTGGGAGTGGGAAGCACTGAGCAGCCTTTTTGTCCGAATTGGTGAAGTTTCAGCCAGAAACTAGTAGTCTATTGGTCGTTTGGCCAATTCCTAGCTCCTTTCAGCCCCTGCTATAAAACACACTAAACACGTGTTTTCCAGCTTGTACCAACTCTGCACAGATCCTCGTGGTGGCCTGCAGAGTGATCCAAGCAGCAGAGAGCTAAAAGAGTGACTTTCTACCAGATATAAGTATTTTTGTGGCTTTCCCACTTTTATTAAGCTAGCGACTGCATTTCGCCTGTTTTACTGCTACTTTAAGTGATTTCTGCATTTTACACTGTTTATTGCACTTTAAGTTACTAATTGTTGCAAATTGTTTCTGTAGGCTACACACTAAAGTGCGCTAGCCGATTTACAGCATTTATAGCATTTACTGTCTGTTTTTTCCTTATCTCTGTAATAAAACAAAAAATCTCTTGTTTTCCCACTTTACTGAACTAGAGTAGTCCAGTTTCAGAGTTGCTGATCCCTGGGCTTTGTTTTTAGTTCCTGTTACTGATCCATTGCCTTATTAGGAAGGAGGGAAGTTTCTTTGCTTACCAGTGGGAGTGGGAAGCACTGAGCGCCTTTTGTCCGATTTGGTGAAGTTTCAGCCAGAAACTAGTAGTCCATTGGTCGTTTTGGGCCAATTCCTAGCTCCCTTCAGCCCCTGCTATAAAACACGCTAAACTGTACTGCTGATCTAACCAGCATATCCTATAACTGAAAAGTTCATCTCTACTTGATTCCCAAGTAGACTATTCTCTATCTGTAAAGCCTAGCACTTACTCCTACAGTACTTGCACCTTGATAAAGCACTCTTATTATAGATAGTACCCCACCAGCCCAAAACCCACTTCCCCGGAGTCCTTTGAAAGTTCTTTATCTACTACTTCTAGTATGTCGAGGGATCAGTTGCTAGTGTCCTCTCCAGCTCAACTGGTGAACCTGGGAATATTGAGGCAATGTTACAATTGCCTCATGTACACAGACAATCCTCTCCTTCTCCCACAAAACACAAATACATGCGAGATGCAACTATACGGCCAAACTGGAGGCTGAGCTCTCTCAACATAGGACTGGCAAGACCAGACAGGAGGAGAAGGCAACCACACACAATACATACCCAGTCACACATGGTACCATCACAACTTCAAATCATACACATACTCACACAAAGACATACTCGGAGGCTCTGGTCAAAAATTTACCAAAACAGCAGAGGCCACCAAAGCAGACACCCAAACAACTACCACCTCACGACCCAACACATGCAACACATAGACCACACAGTCAGAGTGTCAAACAGTCACAGCCCTTAAGGCCAAACAAAATGCCAGACACACTTGTCATTGGTGATTCCATAGTCAGGCACACTGACGCCCCGCCACCAGACTGAGTAAGGAGAAGGTCACAGTAAGCTGCCTGTCGGGCTAGAATCCACCACATAACGCAAGCACTCAGGTCTCTCAACAGCAGGTACAAGCACGACTCAGTCATTGTCCACGCTGGTGTCAACGACCTGAGACGCACCTCCTTGGACTACATGAAAAGGGACGCCGAGGAGCTCTCTGATTATGTAGCCCAGGCAGGTATGACCCTGACCTTGAGCAGTATCCTACCTTCACCTAGAATGATGCCACAATACAGTGATAAGATGATCAGCTTTAATAATTGGCTTAAATTCTGGTGTCATTCAAAGGGGATCCAATGTCTGTCTGCCTGGGATGACATGCTGGACAAGCCACGCTGCTTCGCAAGGGACGGCTTGCACCTGTCACCCTGGGCTTCCGGATATTGGCAAAGGCTCTTGCCACCCCATAGTGCCTTTTTAGGCAAGGCTCAAATTCTAAACCTACCACCCTAGAACACCAAAAAGGAAAAAACTAAGGGTAATGCTGCTCAATGCCAGAAGTCTCAATCTCAAGATGCACGCACTCGAGGCCCTTCTCAATATGGAGAACATCGATGTCTGTGCTGTGACAGAAACCTGGTTCAAGGCTCCAGAGAGCACCCCAGCACTAACAGGTTTCACCTCATATCATGCTCCGCCCCAAAATCCGGACAACACCAAGAAAGGAGGGGGTGTCCATATTCATAAAGGACACCCACACCTCAAGGTTGGTGGCAACGCACGATGCATCGGAGACCATCCAGGTGCAATTAACCATAGGCAAGACTGCTCTGCAATTTGTAGCATGTTACAGGCCACCCTCTCAAACTCAGGAACCTCACATGGCCTTCCTGAAAACATTGGGGGATAAATGTATCTCCAAACACCATCATACTAGGTGACTTCAACTACCCTAATATAGACTGGGAACACTACTCAAGCCCGAACACTCTAACCCAAAGATTCCTGGAGTTCATAAACTCAAATGCCATGGAACAACTAGTCACCATCCCCACAAGAGGTGAAAACATACTTGATCTCATCATCACGAACATGGGATCAAAATGTTCAACACCGAAGTATACCCCTCACTGGTGAGATCAGATCATAAACTAATCTCGCTGGAGGTCCTCATCCCGCCCCACCTGAAACAAAAAGACCACAGTGAAAAACTTCTCAAAAGCCGATTTCACACTTCTAAAAACTAGTGTGGTCTCCTTTAAGGCCCCTGAGCCAGTGGTAAACATTACTCAAACCGCTGAATCACTTACAAATGCCTTCTACCAGCACCTACAGGACTGCATGGATCAGGCAATCCCAAACAAAACTAAGACTCTCTGTACCAAAGGCAAGCGCCCAGTCTGGTGGACCCCAGCCATAAACAAGCTCTACAACAAAAGGAGGAAGCTACTACAAGATAGAGCAAAATCCTTGAAAGGTAAGACACCTTTGATCATTATAAGTAAAAACTAAGAGCTCTCATAAAATCATCCAAGGCAATTTTGAGAGAAAAATCGCCAAGGACTCTAAAGACAATCATAAGGCCTTCTTTAGCTATGTTAGAAACCTAGGAGGAAACTCCCAGATATGCTCAGAATTAGTTCAAAATGATGTGAAAATTACTGAACCTACACACATTGCTAACATACTGGCTGACAGGTTCAGTGCAAACTTCTCCATCCCCAAAAGGAGAGATATCTAATCCACAGAATTGGAGCCCCCAAACATCTCCAACGCCCAGGTGAGAACTGCCCTCACTAAGGCAAAAACACAGCATCCATGGGACCAGATGGTGTCCCCGG
Source organism: Protopterus annectens (assembly GCF_019279795.1). Classification (NCBI taxonomy): domain Eukaryota; kingdom Metazoa; phylum Chordata; order Ceratodontiformes; family Protopteridae; genus Protopterus; species Protopterus annectens. The sequence goes on along the minus strand of NC_056731.1, from coordinate 1,735,444,661 downwards.
CTGTGTGCTTCATGAACTCAATGAGGAATTAAACCCACAGTTAGGACAGCTGTTTAATCTTAGCCTCACCTCAGGATACGCACTCCAAGGAGTGGCGCACGGCGACTGTGGTCCCACTTCATAAGGGCGGTGCCTCCACAGACCCTGGAAATTACCGCCCCATTAGCTTGACAAGCCTTATCTGCAAAGCCATGGAGAGGATCATAATGGAACTCATAAATAAAGACATAGGGAACTTGCAGACTTTGGATCCAACCCAGTTTGGCTTTGTCAAAGGCAGATCCTGCCTCTTAAACTTGGTTGACTTTTTCGAGACAGTCACCAAGGCCATTGATGAGGGAAAGGCAGTCCATACAGCCTACCTCGACCTGGCAAAGGCCTTCACACAATACCCCACTCAGGTATCATCGAAAAACTCATCAGCTTGAATGTAAACCCATACATCACAAGATGGGTTGCAAACTGGCTAGCGACAGAACCCACAGGGTCAGAGTTGCTGGAGCCATGTCAGACTCAAAGCCTGTCACAAGTGGTGTCCCACAGGGCTCAGTCCTGGGTCCACTCTTGTTCGGCATCTACTTTTCTGAAGTACAAGCAAACACAGGAGGGTTATGGCTGACAAAGTTTGCAGATGACTGCAAACTGGGCCATAGTCGAAAACACATCTGACACAGATATCCTCCAGAAGGGCCTCACAGAAACGGATAACTGGTGCCAGAGCCATGGCCTGAAGTTAAACGCCAAAAATGCATAGTCATACCCTTCAGGAAAAACAAGGTTACCCCTAGCTACCATATAGGTGACAATCCACTGAGCACAGAAAAGTCATCAGGGATCTGGGGACCCAAGTTGACAGTAGTCTTCGCTTGACACTCATGTTGCTAAAGTAGTTAGGAAAACCTTCTATATCGCCCACCTGATCATGAAGGGATTCACATCTAGATCAAGGGAGGTCATCGCCCCCTGTACTCATCACTCATTAGACCTATGATTGAGTACAATGCCCGCTCGAATGTATCTGACCAGACACCTGATGCAGCTTGAAAGGCCCCAAAAGTTCCTCACCAAAAGGATAAAGGGTCTCAAAAATATGTCTTATGCTGCCCGACTGAAAGAACTCCAGCTTTATTCAGTCTCATACCGCTTGCTCAGAGGTGACCTGTGCCTGACATATAAGGCCATGTCAAACCCAGATTTGATGAATATGCTTCACCTCAAAAATCTAGATCCCTCAGAACCACAAGGGCGGAGACTTAAACCTTGACACGGTTATAAATAGAACGTGCTGGAGGGACAGATTCATCACCCAGAGACTCCCTATGCTGTGGAACAAAATCCCGGTACATGTGAGGCAGAGCACCTCTCTGGCCTTGTTCAAGAGGAATCTTGATCAATGGATGGGAGATCGCAGATATACCCCAGGGATTACTTCAGTGTCACTGCTTGACAGAGGCACAGAAAAATGATAGGCATAGTTTTTATTCAAACTAAAGGGGTGGCGAAAGCCACATAACTATGGGCTAGGCTTATAAATGCCCTTGGGCAGATAGCCTAGTATGAACCTATGAACCTATGAACCTATGAAAAGTTCTGTTAAACATCTGATGGTATGTGTGTGTGTGTGGGGGGTGAAGGCTGTTAGACACTAGGATATAGGTAGTTATTTATTTATTGATTGATTTATATATTTATTTATTTTTGTTTACCAGGGACCTGATCAATACTGACCAATTTCAGACTCAGCCTCACTGAAATGCAAAACATTTCACAAACAAAAAAAGGCAGAAACGTGAGCAATAACCAAGTAGTTCAGATTAGTTGCATAGAAAAGCTGCTTGTGTACATTTGAATAAACATGCATCGTGCAATGAATTATATATAGATTAGTTTGTAAAATGGTTCATCCTTCAGTAGTGCAATGAAAGGAGAAGAGAAGTGGAAAGAAAATAGAGGTACTGTGCTATGTGATGTATCATGAACTGAAGCCATAGCATTTCGCTTGAATGAAGGGTGCTTTTAGAGTGGCATTCTAAATTTGCAGTAAGTGTTGATTTCTTTTAGGGCAATAGGGTGAGCTTGCCAAGATCAAGTCCCTGAGTGGAGTATGTAAGTGCAGTGCTATGGAGTTTTGTTCTAGAAGTAATGAGAGTTGATGCTGCTTGTGAGTTGTGTCTCAGGTGATATGAGAAAGTTTTTCATGAAGGTAGCTGCAAGAAGAGTGAATGCCTGAAGCTCTTGTATTTTACTAGAGGTGAGTTTGTAAGGAAATGGCAGATGTTTTTGGAGATTTACTGGAATATGGCAGTGCTTTTCTTAGAGGTGGATGGGAAAATGGGTAGTCCATATTCTATATGAGTGACCAGAACTCCTTTCCCAAGGTTTGCTCTGCCTGGTTGAAATAGAAAAAGGAAGAGGAGGGAGCTTATTTTTTCTCTCACTATGTCTATGTGGAAATGGAAGATTGGAGATCAAGCTATAATTTTAGGTATGTGAAGGTGGAGGTTGTTTCTATGGCATGGTTCTCTCAGACAAAGATAATTAAAAGAGTCAGGTGTTTGGAGAACTTTCTGTGGGAGTCCTGGAAGGGTTGCAGCGTAATTTATGGCTAATAAACCATCAGTAGAGCTCATATAAGTCTGACTGGAGCTGGGATTGAATTCTGGTTTGAGAGTGACTTGGTCAGTAAATGACCATATTGTCATCACAGAGGATAAGTGAGAGATTGGTGAGGTTGCAAAGAAGTTTAGTAATAAATACAGACCAAAGAAAGGGGCAAGAATGGGTTCTTCTGGTACACATTTGAAAATAAGTGCAGATTCTAATTGCAAGGATCCCATTTTAACTCTGAAGTGTTAGTCAGTGAGGAAGTTTTTAAACTAGGGAGTGTTGTCTGGGCTGATACCAATTTCATTTAGTTTGTTTAGGGAAGATAGTGGTCAAGGATGTCAAACTCATTTGTCAGGTCCATAAATAGGGCACCTGTAAGGAAGCCTCTATCAGTGTTTTACAGTATGAAAGTTGGGTATAGACTACTTTTCTAGAAGTTTACCCAGAATTGGTAGGATGGATATTTGATAGAAATGAAATGTAACTTTTGGGTTGCTTTGCTTTTGGAGGAGTTTATTTAAAGCAGATTTTTTTAAATGTGTTGCATGATGTTTTCATGAAATATAGGTTTTATATACATATATAGTTGATGACACATGGAACATGCTGGTGTCTACCTTTACTTCTCCAAAGAAGATGTATAACCTCCATTCTAGCTCAACAGAAGAGTAACTCCATGAGTGGAAGAAGAAGAATTTATTAGAATTTCAAATTCTTCTCAGGACCACTAATTACAGTTCAGGGTAAGGACTGCAATTTCAGGGGAGAGGGACACAGTTGTGCAGTACTTAACAATGATACTTCAAAGCACAGGGTTCATCAGTTTGGTTCCTGGTTGGGGTGCCATCTATGTGGCATCTGCACCTCCTCCGTATGTCTGCATGCTTTTTCATCAAATGCTGTGATTTATTCCAGGATCCCAGAGATGTGATGTAAATAAATCAGTGTTAGTATGGACTTCCAGAATGTGTACATGCCACATGACGGAGCTTGTTTGCCCTGTAATGGTCTGACATCCTGTTCAGGACTAGTTTTTCTGCACTGAACCCAAGAGAGTGCTGGGGCAGACTCAGGCTCCCACTCAACCTTGAATTTTATTAAATGAGTAATCAGAAAAGAAAAGAAAAGAATGCAACTTCTTTCTAAGTCTTCTGTAATAGAATCCTTCCCCCCCCCTGAGTACTATGACCAGTCTTTGTCCTAACTGTCTGGCAACATGGCTCAGAGGATTGCTCTCACTCTATATGCAACCATTCAGATAGCATTAGTATTCTAAGGCAATGCGGCAGCTGTCTTATGTTTAACAAGTGTTCTCTTCTTCTATTTAAGAAACATACAGGCAAATCTCTCTCATCAACCCACTATAGGTAAGCATCATACACCACAACAACACATCAGCCACAACACATCGCTAAGCCTATTACTTATGCTGAGGCTGTAAAGAAAATGTTGCCAAAGCCTCCTAGGCCACAGTCTCAGAGATTTCAGCTTTCAGCACAGTAGGCATCTCCTTCTCCTTTTCCTGTCGTACATAGTGTAACTTCACACAGATCATTCAAGATTCACCAGGAAAGCAGGCCTAAAACCTAAGGCGCCCTAAGTCTACTGCCCTACAGAGAAATGTCTCAGTCAAAGGTAACTGTATAGTTATGCATAGAGATTTCAAACTCACCAGACTGGACAAGAAGAGGGTAACTGTAAGCTGCTTGTCCAGTGCCCAGATCCATGATATCACCAGGACCTTAATGTCCCTTAAACCAGACAAGTATGACTATGACCTGGTAGTGGCTGATGTAGAAATAAATGACCTGAGGCACTCCACCCAGAGGGACATGCAGCGAGACATGATGAAACTTAATATGCATGTGTTAGAGGCAGGAAAGACACTGGTCTGGAGTAGTATCTTGTCTTCACCAAGAAATGATGCACATATATCAAACAATATAATTGGTTTAACAATTGGCCAAGTAGTTTCTCTTATTCTAAGGGATCCAATACATGTCAGCCAGGAATGAGATGGTAGATAAGGCTTCCTATCTCACCAGGGTTGGCTTAAACCTCTCACACCAGAATATACACATACTGGCTAAAGATTTTGCTGCAAATAACTAAAACAAAACTAAGGTCAAAGTAAAAATGTGACTAGGAAAAAAAGTAAACTAAAAACAAAAAACAGTCACTTCAATGTATCGGAAAATGTTTTTAATGTGCAAAGCTTTCAGGTAACATATACCCTTCCTCAGTACTAACAAAATTCTAAAAAACACAGTTTAAATAAAACTTATCTAACACACACAGCCAATTAAAATCAATCAATTACAACAAAAGCATTCAAAACTGCATGTTTCATCTTAAGAATAGGCTTAATTGAAACAATTTAGTTGCTGACCCAGACTGACTTTTTAGACAGAGTCGACTTAGTGGACATTCCTATATAACAAAACCAAAACAAATTCAGACAACATAATGGTTGTACTGCTCAGTTCTAGGAGTCTAAAATAAATGATGCCAAACATTAACAAATACAACTATTACTTTATTGCTAGCTGCATATCCCTATTACTGTCTTCTAAAGCTCATGGAAATTTCATACCACTGAGGGTGGCTTAAATATCAAGTCAAATTCCTTTTTGCTAAGGGACTTTAATTACCCAAGCATTGACTGGAACATTTACTCCAGTAAAAATAGATATGCGAAGTACTTCCTAGATTTTATTACCAAAGCATGTCAGCAAACTATAAAACTACTCACTAAAGGCTCTAATTTCCTTCATTTGTTCCTTTCAAACTGAGCCCCTACCTGCATATCATCATGCATATATCCATGGATAAATCTGATTACCTTCTCTATCAGGCTTAATGATACCACCCCATCATCAAAGAAAAACAACTTTAGGGACGTCTCTATGACAAGCCTAATTCAGCTTGTCAAAGACCTATGCAGAATTCCCAACAATCACCCATAAATGTGGCTAACTGATAGGACTGCCACATTCACCTTCAGCTTTACCAGTATCTACATAGCTGCATGGAAAAGTCTGTACCTGTCTACCCTGAATATAATGCTAAATTCAGGAATAAACCTCTCTGGTGGATCTCCCATATTAATAAACTATTTAAATTAAGAAGGAAAACAATGGAATCTTGCAAGAAATGCCCATAGCTATCATCTCAAGACCACACTGAAGCATGCCTGCAAGGAGCTCAAGAGCACTGTTAGAAAATGTAAAGCAGAATACGAACTTACATTCACTACAGATACCAAAGACAGCTACATTTTTTTTCAGTTATGCAAGGAAACTAGGGAATAATGTTTAACAATGCACTGAGCTCATCCTTAATAATATCATGTTTCCAACCCCAAGGATATCGGCAATATATTAGCAAATTAGTTTAGTGCAAACTTTATCCCACCTACCCACATTGTTGTGTACACTGTCCATGAAATATTAATTTCCTCATTAATCACCTCAGAAACAAGCTTTAGAGCCCCTGTTAAAGGCTAAAAATAATGTTTATATGAGACCAGATAGCATTAACAAGCTACATTCTCATCAATGTCAAGTATTCACTATCAGAGCCTCTACCTAAAATGCTCAGCCTCAGTTTATTCACTAGGATTGTCTCCAATGCCTGGAGAACAGACACTGTGACTCCACTACACAAAGGTAGCTTGCTCTATAGCCCCAGTTAATTATAGGCCCATAAGTTTCACCAGCGTTATGTGCAAAGTCATAGAATGTATCATGACAGCATTATTTTTTGCAGAGATAGGTAACTTAACTGATCTACACACCACTCTGTTTAGATTTGTAAAGGGCAGGTCCTGTCTCCCGAAGCTAGTAAACTTATTTGAAAAAGTTTCATATGCTGCAGACAATGATCACTGTGTGCACTCTTCTTATCCTGACCTGGCAAAGTCTTTTGATAATGTCTTCCGTAATAGTATTAATGAAATGCAAGACAAACTTAATGTGAACCCTTACATTGTTCACTTGATTGCAAACTGGCTAGACAACGGATCCCAAATAGTGAGAGTTGGTGGGATCTGTCCTGTTTAGCATTTATTTTGCAGGCATCCAAGTCAATTCTCTGAATTGTGGTTGAACAATTTTGCTGATGACTGTATGTTGGGAACTGCTATCCACTAATCCATTGATACTAAATTGCTCCAAAAGGTCTGTGCTATGCGCATTCCTTGTGTACTAAACATTTTCTCAAGTTAAAAGCAAAAACATGCAGCAAAATAATTTTTGGCAAAACAGCTGTTGCCATCTCTTATGTTATAACTGATAGTTCTCATTAGACAAATACAGAAATAAGAGACCTGGGTAATTATGAGGATAACTCTCACTCAATCAACATTTTTCCACTATTGTTAGGAAATCATTCTATCTGGCACAGTTAATTTCCAAGGGAATATGCAAGAAGTCATCATACCAGTGTACTCTTCCCTTATCAGACCCATCATCAAAAACAGTGCCCCCTTTACTATCTACAAATCCAAACATATTGCTCAACTGGAAAGGGCCCAGCATTTTTTAACTGAAAGAACTAAAGTCCTTAAATCATTTAACTATTCCAATATATTTGCACAACTTTCTTTAAACTCAGCAGCCAAACAACTGCTCTGAGGTGACCTGTGCCTCACTTTTCAAGTCATAAAAGTAATCTTTTTTTATCTTTTATTTCTTTACACAACTATGGCTCCATAAACACTCATACTAGGGGCCTACATTTACACCAACAATGACACAGTGGTGCAGAGTAGCTTTATTGCCTCACAGCAAGGCATTCTCCGGTTTGATTTTTGGCTGGGGTGCCTTCTGTGTGGAGTCTGCATGTCCTCCCTGCATTCGTGTGGGTTTCGTCGAGGTGCTCCGGTTTCTGCCCACATTTAAAGACATGCATCTGGAGCATTTCTCCCAGGGCCTCCGCTGAAAATTGTTATATTCCAAGTCAGACTTTCCTGGTTAACAAATATTAAATAAATAAAATAAATAAACAAGTCTTGCTTCAGGAATAGGCCCTTAACTTGACATATTCCCACTGTAAGGAATATGTTACCACTACATGTGTAACAAAGGGCTATTCTGTTTGCCTTAAGGCTAGTCTTGATGACTACATGATCAGACATAATTTACACCAAAATTATTATGCATGGTCCTGCTTAATTTAGCAGGTGTTTGTAAAGTGTGACAAGAACGTTAAGTGTTTTGGCTTAAAGATATATACGGCTAAGCCTCTTATGGTCCCTGTGATTGCTTCCCTAGTATTTTTCCTATGTTCCTATGTCCCATGACCTGTTACCAAAGTCAAAGTCAAACTGCTGGGAAGTAATCATATTAGTATGTTTTCTACCCAGCAATTTTCTTTTCTAGGAATACTATTGCAAAGAAGTCAGCAGCTGGAAATAAATCTCAGCTGTCTACATTCATAGAATGAAACAATATATTCCCTTATATAATTTAAAGAGAAATAATGGATGTCTTAGTCTCATGCCATTACCTCATGACCCTATCTCACCATATTTAGTTTATTACCTAAAGCAAATCAACTTCCTACATAAATTTCCTTTCTGCAATTTCAGAATGCACTTTATTCATGCATTCAGTTTCAAAATGCCCTTGCTTTCACCTTTTAAGTATAGTTGTGACTGGTGGATGAAAAACTCAAATGATTACTCTCTCTCTCTCTCTCTCTATATATATATATATATATATATATATATATATATACATGCTTTCAGTTAAATACTGATGTAAACAATGAAAGACTTTTAAATGCAATGAAATAAATTTTTATAACAATGAATCCTTATTTTATACTAATAAAATTAAAAAATAAGTATTTTCTATTAGATGCAAGTAAACAGTTCTGAAAAATATATTTCATCAAGGAATATTTTATTTATTTTTTACAATTTGTTTGCCTGGTATACGATCTGCTCATTTGACACTTTTCAGTCTTGACCTGGGTATAAAGCATCAAAGTAATCATAAGTAAAACCTACAAAATATTAAGTAATCATAAGTAAAAACATAAAAAAAGTATAAACTGAAGTAAACAAATTCAAAATAACATATATAAATGTTTGGAGAAGGGTTGAAAAACTTCAACCTATCTTAGTTTGAAAAGTTTTAAACCTCTATTTTTGTCAAGAATTATATTTTAACATAAACCTGCTATGTAAAGTGGTTTAACTTGTACAATAAGTTAAGAATTGTAACCTTTCTATTGTGGTCATCTGTAACTATTTAATCAGTTTCTTATAAAGTTCTTCAGTCATGCTTTGTACACAGATTTTTGTATTTTGCATGGTATATCTACCAATGTTCAACAACAATTTTTCATCTAAAACTGAGTTCCTTTGACTCTCAGTTCATTTTTTTCAAATAGTCAACACAAAATCTTTAGACAAGATAATTTAAATTAACATAAACACTCTCAGACCCTGCCTTCATAACAACTTCAAAAAATGTTGCATTATTGCAGTATATTCCAAAAGAACTTCATTGCTTAGAATTACTAAATGCATGAATAACCTCTTTGCTACTTTAACTATATATGGTTATATGTTGTTAGTGCTTCTGCATTCGATCGTGTACTATTACAGTTAATTTCACTACAGCAGCCTACATGCTATGAGAGGGAACAGTCCATATTTTTCATCCACGCATCAAACGGTGTTGGCATATTTTGCTGAAGTACTTGAAAAGTAAACATATTCTTTTTGTTCCTTGTCAGAGACTCTGCATTTTTTGCATTCTTCTTCACATATTTTCACACTCAGATGCAAAGAGCAAGTAAAACATCAACTATTGGAAAAACATCCCGTCAAATATTATTTTTTTTCATTGCCAGGCAGAGTTAAGACCTGCAGCAAGCCTTTCTGATGTAAGTCAGTTGTCTATGTCTGCATCTGCCTCTTTCTTTTTCTTTGTTGCATTCATTCCAGGTGCTGAGGGATGAGTCATCCCATGAGATATACTGGTTGTGCAGTGAAGCGAACTCCAGCAGGGAATTGTCAATGTCACCACAGGGAAGGAAATGATACCAGTGGGTGGTCAGTGATATAAAACATTCAGTCTGGTATTTTATCTTTCATTTTGAAATATACACCATACACACACACACACATACACACACACGCACACGCACACACACACACTATATATATATATATATATATATATATATATATATATATATATATATATATATATATATATATATATATATATATATATATATATATATATATATATATATATATATATATATATATATATATATATATATATATATATATATATATATATATATATATATATATATGTATATATACACACATATATGCTGCAAGAAAGCCTCAGATGCTTTCTTTTAGATTTTACTGAATGGGTTGTCTGTGTAACTTTTATATCCTTGCTTATATCTTTCTAAATATATATGCGTAACGTGTGTGTGTGTATGTGTATGTATGTCTATGTGTGTCTGTGTGTGTGTGTGTGTGTGTGTGTGTGTGTGTGTGTGTGTGTGTGTGTGTGTGTGTGTGTGTGTGTGTGCAAAATTGTATAAGATATATATATATATATATATATATATATATATATATATATATATATATATATATATATAAATAAATAATATATATGTGTGTGTGTGTGTTTGTGTCTCTGTGTGTGTGCGTGTTTGTGTGTATATGTAAGTGTATAATATATATATATATATATGTGTGTGTGTGTGTGTGTGTGTGTGTGTGTGTGTGTGTGTGTGTGTGTGTATATATATATATATATATGTGTGTATATAGTGCGGTTATACTATTATATATATATATATATATACATGCATAGGCTTACAATTAAAATGTCAATCACCCCTCATCGACACCACTAATGCGAACTCCAAACTGCGACTGTTGATAATGTCGAACACCGATATTCCAAAACGCAAAATCGTGCCCCCTTTTTGTCCCTTGGTAGCACTTGTTTTGTGGTGTGGAGTGGTTGGAAGTGTCAAAGTTCGATGTTTTTTCACTATTTTGAGAAATCGGAATTACGGCTTTCATGTAAAGGAGTCACCAATATGAACATTCGACGATGGGTGCTTGAGAATTTGACAGTAAACCATATGCATATATATTGATAGTGTGTCTGTATATAAATGAATACGCTGACTCATTGCCACCAGGGTCATGGAGGTAATGGGGAGGGGAATAACCAAACCCCAGAACCAATAAATGTCAGTAAATTTCTTCCACAATTTACAGAGTGTGATAATCTTGAAAGTTTTATTCATATATTTGAAAGAGTATGTAAAGAATATAATGTTGATCAAGGGTATCTTTGTATGGTCCCTGACCACTTTACTCCATGGTAAAGCTATAACTGCTGTTTCTAATTTGCCTGATATTGATTGTTTAAACTATGACAAAGTAAAATAATGTTTGTTGCAACATTTTAATTCAACACCTGATGATTACAGAAAAAAACATTCATGAGCATAGACACAAGGCAGACGAAGGTGTGTGTGATTATATTACTGAGTTAAGGACTTATTTTCATAGGTAGGGAAGTGGGTTCCAGGTCACCACTTTTGAAGGTCTGGCAGACCTTTTGGTGAGGGAATAAGCCTTTACCTGAAGACTGGATAATCTGTTGGCAGTCCAGAAGTGTAACTCTGCCTATGAGCTGGAGAAAAAAGGGGATCTCTACTTAGCAAGCAGGGCATCACTGCACAGGAAGGGGATATCCAGTGTTGCACATGGGTATGAGGGAACACTTGTTGGACAGCCTAAACCATCCAAACAGAATCCATCAGTTACAGGGAAGCCACTAGTTTAGGTACATGGCCAGGACCAACGGTTAAATGTTTTGAATGTAACTAGTGGGGTCATGTATCATATAGATGTCTACAGAATTAAGATAGGGGGAAAAAAAGGTGGGGGAGCCAGCAAGAGGGAATAACAGTATGCCAGTGGTAAGCTGACTAGACACAACAGGGGTACCAGACTATCACCAGAGTTTATATCTGACCTTAGTGGATGGAAAACAGGCCACTGCTAAGAGACATACAACCTCTGACATAACCATTGTTAACCCTGCAGTGGTTAAAGAGAAACAATACTTGCTTGGGCAGTCTACTCCAGTCAGAGCTTTAAGAGGGACCTGATTCCAAATGCTTTGGCCAGGGTTCACCTTGACTGGTAGGGTGGAAAAGGAAGCAAGCATGTAGTTATGTTTGAGGATATCCCTGCAGTTGTCTTTATATTCATAGGTTTATAGGTGTGTACTACGTCAATGGCCCTGGAGCCTTTACAAACCTAGCCCATAGAAGTACCCTGGCATCATGCCACCATTAGTTCCTAGTGCCTCTATCAAGAAGAGTCACTGGAGTGATCCCCAGGCTGGACTTTATATTTCCCATCCACTCATCAAGATTTCTGTTGAAAAGGGCCAGTGAGGTGCTCTGCTTGACATGTATTGGAAGTCTATTCCAGAGCATGTGCAGTCTCTGGGTTATGAACTTGTCCCTCCAGCATGTTCTGTTGATTGTGGTAATGAGTTTGATGTCCCTGGAGTGTATGATGCGGAGGGATTGGGATTTCTTTAAGTGTAACATTTCTAACAGGGCTGGGTTAGACACGGCTTTGTAAGTCAAGCAGAGATCACCCCTTAATAGATGATATGAGACAGAGAAAAGCTGGAGATTTTTTGAGTCTGTCCATGTACGGCATGTGTTTAAGGCCTATGATCCTCTTTGTGAGGTACTTTTGTGGCCTTTCCAGTTATTCCATGTGTTTAGTGAGGTACATGCCAAATGGGGCATTATACTTGATGATTGGTCTAATGAGGGAAGAGTAGAGAAAGATGATGACCTCTTTCTTCCTGGATGCAAAACCCTTGGCAATGAGATGTGCCACATAGAAGGACTTTTTGACCACCAGTGGCAATGTGATGTTTGAAGGAGAGGTTGCTGACAAGCGATTTCCCTAGATCTCTTATAATGTCTTCAGTAATCAGTGAGCTACCATCAATGTGATAATCAGTGCGGACTGAGTTTTTCCCAAAGAGAATGATGACACTTTTTTTGGCATTAAGATTAAGGCCATGGTTCTGACATCAGTTGTTGGTCTCAGTGAGGCCTTTCTGTAGGATGTCTACATCACTTGAGGAGTTAATAATGGCTCCCAGCTTGCAATCGTCTGAGAACTTGGTCAGCCAGAGTCCCTCCATGTTGGCCTGGACTTCTGAGAAGTAGATGCCAAACAGAAGAGAACCCAGGACCAATCCCTGTGGGACTCCACTCATGGCTGGTCGGCAGTCTGACTTGGAGTCTGCTACTTTCGCACTGTGGGTTCTATCTGTGAGCCAATTTGCAACCTACCTAGTGATATAGGGGTTGATGCCTAGTTTGGTGAGTCTATTAATAATTCCTGAGTGGGGAATGGTATCAAAGGCCTTGGTCAGATCGAGATATGCTGTATGAACTGCCTTGCCCTCATCCACTGCTCTGGTAAATGACTCAAAGAAGTCAAACAGGTTGAGCAGGCATGATCTACCCTTCACAAAACCAAATTGTGTGGGATCCAGAGTTTTGAGAATCCCTATATCCTTGTTAATTAGGTCCATGATGATGCACTCCATAGCCTTACATATCAGACTCATCAGGCTAATGGGGCAATAATTCTCAGGGTCTGTAGTCTCTCTCCCTTTATGGAGAGGGATGACTATAGCAGTGCACCATTCTGTAGGGACAAAGCCTGAGGTGAGACTGTGATTGAACAGGGCACACAGGTGTGGTGCCAGTTTACTTTGTAGTTCATGTAGAACACAGCCAAGGATATTGTTGGGTCCCATGGAAGTTGTATTCTTAGCCTTGGATAATGCAGCTTTAATCTGTCCTGCAGTAATGCTGAGTACCTGTCATTCTTCTGGTATTATAATTGGTCCTTTAGAGGAGAGAGAGGGATGAAGTTGACACTGAATCTGTTGGCCAGTATGTTGGCAATATCTGTTGGCTCTGTATAGGAAGTATCACTGTACAGTAACTCAGAGCAAATCTGGGTATTGCTGTGGTGATTCTTGATATAACTGTAGAAGGCTTTGTGGTTGTTTTTAGTGTCTCCTGCAATTCTGCCTTCATAGCTAGCTTTAGAAGCTTTGGTGAGGGATCTCAACTTTTTGTTGAGGCTAATAAGGGAGTTTTTCCAGTCTTGGGACTTCACCTTTTTCTGCAACAGTTTCTTCCTTCTGTTGTAGAGTTTGTTAATGGCAGGGGACCACCAGATTGGCTTCCTTTTTTTGGAAGAGAGTGTCTAGGTTCTGTTGGGTATAGCTAGCTCCATGCATGCATGTATGTGTTAATACAGTGCATTGGTGTATGATTCAGCAGTCATGCACTTATTTTCCATTTTCATGGGTGCCGTGAAGTTAGCCGCCTTTGTTTTTAGGAGCATAAAGTCAGTTTTGGAGCAGTTTTTCCTGGTGGTTACCTTTGCAGGGGGTGTATGTGAGATGTGGATTTCCATGGTAATTAGTTTGTGGTCGGATCTAACCAGGGCAGAATTGACTATTGTTGTTGAGCAACGGTTGCCCATGTTATTAATAACCAGGTCAAGGATATTGCTTCCTCTAGTGGGGGTAAGAATGAGCTGGCCCAGTGCATTGGAATTAATGAATTCCAGGAAGTACGGGGCAAGTGTATTGGTGCATGAGTAGTTTTCCCCGTTGATGGAAGGGTAGTTGAAGTTACCCAGTATGAGAGTGTTGGCTTGGACCCTAATAGTTTCTAGGGTGCTTAGCAGTGGTGGCTGGTGACTTCAAATCAAAGGGGGGCTGCAGGAGACAGCTGAATGTGTGGGGCTAATGGGAAGGGGTGCGGCCAACTAGAAAGGGGAGGAGCTATGCTCAAAACCACAAAAAGTGGAACTTTAATTAAATATGCTGCCCTGGGTACCAAACCGGCATTATGAGAGTCTAATCAAGACAAAATGAAGTGTAGAAGAAAAAAAATATTTCAATGCATTGGCTGTATGACAGCTTACTTAATATCTAGATGGAAACAAAAAGGTTGTGAGGCATGAAAAAATAAATTACTTTTTAAATACATTACTAGAATGCCAGTCAAAATCAAGTATAAGAAAAACAAGCAACACTCAAGTCAAACCACTTCTCCTTGCACTGCAATTCTAATTATAATTTATATTCAGCTTTATTAAAGTACCAAGTAACATGCTGAAAGTAGCAATCTCTGTGATACCCCCACTTGTAAAAATGTTTCTTATCCAAAAAAGACCTGCTGCCTGACAACAACTGTCTACTTGTTTCATGGGGAAAACATGATCAAAGTAAAAAATGAAACGCAAACAGGAAACAAGCTCAAGATACATTGCTTAAAGGATTATTGTACAAGTAATGGATCACACTTGATAGATTGGCATTCTGTTTGGTTTGCAGGTAAAGCTTGCAAAGATGACTGCAAGTCTCCAACAAATGTAATGAGCTTCTTAAAATAATGTAATCCTGTCCTTTATTATAAATACTGCCATATGCATTTCAATACCCAAGGCTTATACATTATCTAGTTATGTAAGTATTCTCTGCATAGCAACAACAGAAAGGCTTTCAATGTTGGCAATTCTTTAACAGTATACTTATTAAAGCTTACTTGCATCTTACAATCTCAGACGAGCTTACCTGATGGTTATTAAAGTGTTGCTACTTAAACACAGAGCAACATTCACTTTATGAGTAATAATAAGCATAAATCAACAGTATAAAAATATGACAGAAACCAGAATATTATGCAAAATCAAGGACAGAGTAAAAGTAGCACTTGTGTCTACCTTGGATAGGGGGATACTCTGCACATTTACACTGCATAACTGCTCCTTGCCTTGCTTAGGCACATACAGAGTCACTACATGGGGGAGTGGGATGCAACAAGTATGTCACAATTTGAAATGTCTCTGGCTGACTGTGATGGCCCTAACACATTTGTCATACCTCTCAACCTCAGAACAAGAAATCTGGACAAAGCCATATATAAAAGTGGGACAAAGGCACAAAAATAAGGACACTTTTTAAATATTACTCTTAGAAACTTAGAAAGATAGTAGAATAGTAGGTCTTGCATTAGTATGAATTTTTCTGAAGTGTATGAAATCTGAAACTCAAATGTCTGTCATTATTTTCTAACGTCAGTCTTTTATGATTTGCCACTAATTTGCCAAAAAACACAATTTTATGAAAAATGGACCAAAATGTGATGCAAAAATATAAAATAGCCACACAATACAGCTGGGAACCTGTCAAAGAAGGGACACTTTTTAATATTAGTACTGTTAACTTGAGCAGCTGACAAAAAATATTCTACATGCATTTCTGAAATAAAAGTAATCTATAACTCTGATTATTACAGTTATTTCTTAATTGCAAACCCTCCACGTTTTCTTCCAAAATTGCCAGTTTGTGGCAGGATTATTAGGGGAAGAGCAACATTTTGAGCCAAAATTGGGGACAGTTGAGAGGTTTGGATATGCCTAATTCTATAAAGCAATTTATTTGCATGTACCTCTCAATCTGTTAATGCAGGAAATCTGGACAAGGCCACATATACTGGGGAACATATAAACAATACTAAAAATTGTTATATAAACAGAGACAGTTGATAGAATAACAGGTCTTGCTTTAGCATGCATTTTTCTGAAGGTTTTGAAGTCTGAAACTCAGCATCTGTCATTAGTTAGTGACTTAATTTCTAAATTATTTGCCAGAAAATCACACATTTTATGAGGAACAAACCAAAAATATGAAGCAAAAATCTATTAATTATGTGAAAATCTGGACAGTTGAGAGGTATAGTTCAGCAGGGGCTGTCCTTGAGTTTGATGCCCTTCCCCCTCACAAAATCATGGTCAAATTTAGCTTGTCCCCTGCAGCCATTCCAATGAACCATTACTTGGCTATTTCACCCCATTTACCATAAACACTAATGTGCATACTGCTTTAATTCTAAGATGATTTGGACTTCATTTGAAAGTTTTATTTTGCATTTACAGCACAGACACTAAAACATCTGCTAAACAAAGCGATGCATCTCACAATGAAAACAGACTTATTAGCATTAAAACTTCTCTGCCCTTGAAACTCGCATTCATAGAAACAGCATTGAAGCCCACATTCAAAGAAAATACATTTTGCCAGTGGCAGATAAAAATTAACTTTGGGCTATTTTCAAATCATAGTCCCCTTGCACACAAAACATACACGTGCTCTTTGATACACCTTCCTGATTGTATTAAATTATATTCCTTGTACAATATAGTACAGTTGTTAGAGCGCATTTTAAATTTGTTGTTTTGAACATTTTTCCGGTAAACAATAAAACAAAATGCATGCACCAATAATGACAAAACTGCCCAGTTCAGAACATTTCTATCATAAAAGTCTACTCAAACTTCTACAGTCCACCAGTATCAGTAAATATGCACAATCTCTGAAGAAGAAGTCATCTAAATAATAAAGAAATCTGTAACTAATGAAGAGGTTGCTGCTAGCAAACAACTTTATATTTCATTGTTTCATCTACAAATAAAGCGCCTGTTGCCCTTGAGGAATAAATTGCCTATGTTGCATTAAAAAAAACAATAAGCTAGTAATATTGCAATAGGAAATGGATGGCAAACTGATAGGTTCATATAGTTACTAGTATCTTCACCAAGGTTCATATAGTTACTAGGTATCTTCACCAAAAAAAGACTACAGTATCCACCCCCTTTACAATACAGTACAGTATCAGCAATGCATTTATTTATTGTGGGAGTAGAACCCACAGCCTTCTGCATCAAAAGCAAGTATACTACCTGTTTTGCTACTAACAATGCAAGCAAACAATGCAAGCAAACACTGCATAAGCAGCACTAAACATTTGTTCCCCTGCAGCTCTCAGCTTCTTGTAAAATATACTTGACACTCAGCTTCTTGTAAAATATACTTGACACTCAGCTGTATCTCTGAACTTTGCAGCACAAGAAATCTGGAAAAAGCCAAATTTGTGTGTGTGTGTGTGTGTGTGTGTGTGTGTGTGTGTTGGGGGGGCAAAAGACCAAAATACAAGGACACATTTTAAACATTGCTTATATAATGTTGGAAAGTTGCTAGAATAAAATGCTGTGTTACCACCATACATTTCATTGCCAAGTATTGAACCCAGGATCCTATGCAAAATAGTCAGAGTAACATACCACTATGCCAGATCATCTGTTTTGTGAAAAAGAGGAAGACTGAAACTTAAATGGATACCATTTAGTGAATTCAGTTCTCACCATAGCTGTCAACATCTTAGCACAAAACACTTGAACAAAGCCAGTAATGGGGGAATACAGCCCCCAAACATATTCAATGAATTCAGTTCTCACCATAGCTCTCAACCTTGGCACGAACAACCTGGACGAAGCCAATAATGTGGGGATACAGTCCCAAAAATAGGGACAAATTTCAAATATCCGTCTTATAAACTGCTATAATAATAGGTTTTGCGTTACCATGTACTTTCTGAAGAATATGAAGTCTGAAATTCAAATGCTTGCCATTTTTATTTAACACTTATTAACCAGGAAAGTCTGACTTGGAACAAAAGCCAATTTTCTGCAGAAAAACTCCTGATACGTGTCTTTGTAATATGGAGGACACCAGAGCAAACCCACACAAACACAAGGAAGACATGCAGACTCCACACAGAAAGCACCCCAGCCAAGAATCAAACCAGGCAACTTTAAATTGTCAGCCAACAATGCTACCACTGCACCGCTGACTGCATTAAGAAACAAAAATGCAGAAACCACAGATTTTATGAGGAACAGAACCAATATGAGGCAAAAATCTGAAAATTTTTATAAATGGTGGTGGATAGGGAATTCAGGCTCTTGCCACTTGGCCCCAGGAACAGGGTTCAAGCCTTATTCTCTACCCACCACCATGTAGCACCTGGGGCATTTCATACACACACACACACACACACACACACACACACACACACACACACACTCTGAATTCTGTGTGCATGCTCCAGACTGGTTCACCAGCAGTTTCCATGCACACACACACACACACACACACACACACACACACACAAAACCTGAGCCAAAGCTGCTGTAAAGTCCTTTCCATGCTGAATACATCCCTTCCTTTCTGTGCCAAGTAAAGCAAAGTTCTTTCCATGCAGAGTAAAGCCTAAGTCTGGATTCTGTGTGCATGCTCCAGACTGGTTCACCAGCAGTTTCCATGCAGAGTAACTGGTTTACCAGCATGCGCAATGTTCTGGGACTTGCATTTTTTTATTTTCTCTTTTATTTATTTCATTTTCTTTTTTGTTTTAATTTACTTTTTTACAGCTGGGGGCTGCACAGCTGGGAGGGCTGCAGTCCTGCAGTACAATAACATGAGCCACCCCTGGTGTTTAGGAACATGGAGTGAGAGTCTTGGGACATAGTTGGGGACCTAAAGCAGGCTATAACCTGAATCGCTGTCTTACCCACTGTTAGTTGTACCTGAAGTATCTCTGATGTGTTATGCTGGGCTACTAGTCTGGAGGTGAGCATATCCTTTATGAATATGGAGATGTCACCACTTTTGGAGTTTGGGTCCATGTTCTGGTGCCAAAAGGTGTAGAATGAGTTATAGACTGGTAGAGCAGGGGTGCTTTAAACCAGGTCTTTGTTACAGCACAAATGTTGATGTTCTCCATTTTGAGGAGTGCTTCGAACAAGTGCATCTTGAGATTTAGACTTCTAGTGTTGAGCAGCATGACCCTCAGATTGCATCTATTTATAGCTGGTACAGTGGTAATTTGGTGTTTGGAACACTGCCTAAAAAAGGCACTATAGGGGTGGCAAGAGCCTTAGCCAGTATCAGGAAACCTAGGAATGACAGATGCAGGCCATCGCTGGCAAGGCATCGAGGTCTGTCAATCATGTCATCCAAAGCAGACAGATACTGAATCCCCTTAGAACGATACCAGAAACTTAGCCAGTTGTTGAAGTCAATCATTTTTTGCTTATACTGTGGTATCATTCTGGGTGACAGTAGTATGCTGCTCAGGGCTAGGGTCATACCTGCCTGGGCCACATAATCCGAGAGCTCCTCCATGTCTCTTTTCATGTAGTCAGGGAGATGCTTCTTAAGTCATTCACACCCACATGGACAATAACAGAGTCAGACTTGCACTTGTTGTTGAGTGACCTGAGTGAGTGTGTTATGTGTCGAATCCTGGCACCTGACAGACAGCTGACTGTTACCTTCTCTTTATTCAAGCTAGTGAGTGGGACTCGCTAGGTTGAATGATTTTGATAATGCAGTACCTTGTGTGCGTGAAGTTACATGCAGTCAGATGTAGAGACAGGCATGTGGGTCTTGTATCCTGGGGAGACCCAGACAGACCCCACACCTGAAGTCAGGGCTGGTGAGGTGGCTATTTCAGGGAGACAGCTGCCCTGTAGCAGTGAGCCTGATGGTGAGCCACAGCTGCTGGTAAAATGATGTTCCCCTTGGACAGAGTGACTGCAAGGGCAGAGGTGAGTGGTAGTGCCCAGGCTGACAGTGAAGCACCACTGTCAGAGGTTACCAGTCTTTCTGTGGAAAGGGAGCTGGGAAGTATCACAAAGAATGAGTTGAGATAGGCTCAGCTCTTGGACCCTAAATTAAGTGGATTGAGGGAGGTAGCTAGAGAGGCACCTGATCCTCAAGAAAAAGGGGAGTCTGTATACTGGTACAAAGGGTTACTGTATAGAGAGTGAACCCAAGAGTGAGGGATAGAGGGTGAGGTAATACAGTTGGTAGTTTCCACAGCCTACCATCTGGCACGTCTAGCCATAGCCTGTGACATTCCTTTTTGAGATCATATGGGCATAAAGCATTCCAAGAGATATATTATGCAGAATTTCTATTGGCGTGGGATTGCAAGGGATGTGAAAGGGCACTGCAGGACCTGTGAGCAGTGTCAAAAGTAAGCAAGACAGGAGACAAGGTCAAAGTTCCTTTGATGCTTTTTTCTGTCATTGAGAAGCCATTTCAGAGGGTAGCTATGAATATTGTGGGGTCTCTGAGTACCCCATGTTCCACAGGGAAGAAGTACATCCTGGTCATATTAGATTATGCTACAAGATACCCTGAGGCAGTGTGTCTGTCTTCCATTGAGTCAGAGAATGTGGCAAATGTTTTGTTAGATATTTTCAGCAGGGTAGGTTTCCCCAAACGAAATACTGACTGACAGAGGTGCGTGCCAATTTCATGTCAGACCTGCTGGCTTGTCTGTGGGAGTGCTGTGGGGTGAAGCACCTAAAGACCACCCCCTACCATCATCAGACTACTAGTCTTGTGGAAAGGTTAAACTCTACACTAAAAAACATGCTATAGGCATTTGCAGACCAGTTTAAGAAAAAGTGTGATAAATATCTGCCCCATCTGCTGCTTGCATACGGAGAGGTACCCCAGGAATCCACAGGTTTTTCAACCTTTGAGTTGCTGTATGGGAATAGGGTGAGGGGGCCTTTAGTGGTAGGGTGAGCGTCTGTTGTGGCATGTGTCCTAAACCTCAGGAAAAGGCTTAGGGAGCTCATGAGCTTGGCCAGGAGAACCTGGCAGGAGCTCAACAGCAGAAAAAAGTCTGGAATGACAGGAATGCTTGAGCCTGCCAGTATGCTGTAGGACAGCAATAGTTCTCATTCCTGTCAGAACAATAAGCTGCAGGTAGCCTTGGAGGGAACCTTCAAAGTGGTAAAGAAGGTCAGTGATGTTAACTATATAGCAGAACTGCTAGGCAGGCAGAGGCACAAATTGCACCATGTTAATATGATGAAACCTTACCATGATAGGGAGGCTCTGGTGCTAAGTATTTGCAGTAGGTGGCAGGAGGAGTCTGTGGGGGGATCTATTGCTACATCAAGCCAGGCAGCAACATGTCAAGTTACAAAGGTGGAGCCTAGGGTTGCAGGCATATTACATGACAGTGCAACACTGTAGTGGGGGTCAGCAATGCCAATTCAGGTGGCTTCTCAAGACAGGGTATGGGTTAATGTATTCCCAGACAGGCTCATTCCTCTCAAGCAATGTTTCTCAGGAGTCACTTGAAAAACTAGCTTGAGTCTTTATGGAGGGAGACAGAGATGTGATGATGGAAGGTATTTCTAACTATGCCAGAAGAAGTAGGGCAGGGGATGTGTAACATATGCCAGCATAGCTAGCTGGAGTTTTGTAACGAATTATATGTCATCTGTACATCAATCTAATTTGTACAGGTGCTGTGTTGAAAATGTATTTGTAAAGTTGCTTGTGTTAAAAAATGTACCAACAGCAGGTCCTTGATGTATTGTAAATGATTAAATGTATATGTTTTAACAGAAAATACTGGAAAAGAAGATGTTAATCTCAGTCTAGCTAACTTCGAAAAATAGTTTGAAATTAAATTACCTAGTAGGTCATAAAGATTGTATCTTACAGTTCTGATTACAGTCACAGATGAAATATCTGTAAAAACAACTAGGAATCCTTGTTGTATTGTCCATAACAGTGAATTAATTGCTACCAGGAAGGGAGGAAGTGCTGAAATGATTTTATGACTTCCAGATGTTATAACACATCTTAGCAAAGTTCTATCTGTGTGCATGGTAACACATATTTGCAAGATTCTGGTTCAGTTTTTAGTAATGGGGTAGTATGGGAACCAGAAGTCAGATGACCAGATGTACGTTATGTCATTTTGTAGTCCAGCACAAACATGATCTCCAGGATTCAATAAAATCCATGTAGGTACTGTGTAGAGCCTACATGGAATATACCCATGTACATGGCCACAGTTCCCCCTTAGTAGCATGCCATGCATATTAATCATGGCATGCTGCTGAGGAAGAGCATAGTAACATGATATTGAATCCATGTAGGCAGAATTGTTGAGGCTGGTCAGATGTAATATACATGGTGAAGCTCCCTGTAGTGTTTCCTGCCACAGCTGAAATGTGCTGTAAATTAATAGTTTGTGTTTTAAATGTCTAGTTGTTGTTGAATTATTTATTTATTTATTTATTTATTTTTATGTAATGTCCATTTATGCAGTAATACCAAGTGGCACTTACACATAGACAGCTGACACCTGCCAGACATCTAAAAATAGAAACCAGTTGTAATTAATTATGATATCTGTTTTTTATGTTTTTTTTTTTTTTTTGTAATTTTCTTAATGTCTGAGTGGTGCAGTGTGGAGCGCAACAATGCCAAGCCACATTTACACATAGACAGCAGAAATCTGCCAGATATCTAAAAACAGAAACCGGATGTAATTATTTGTTTCTGCTTTTGTCTAAGCCTGTCTAGGAACATTTGTGCAGCGCACCATGGTAGCTTAGCAGCATATGTGAAGGTATATTAGTTTGTATGCTATCCAAGTAGCTAAATGGGTAGAGTGATGACCTGACGCTTCATAGGTCCTGGGTTTGAATCCCTAGCAGACATGTTATTTGTATAATATAATCTAAATTTTTGTTTAATTTAAAAACATACTTTTAAATTTAGAAGAGCTGTGCAGTGCTAAGCACCACTTAAACATGGTTAAAAGCCACTTCTGTTTGCGCATTGCTAAGTTTCACTAAAATATCGATTGTGTGAGTTTTCATGATGCTCAGCTCTGCTTAGTTGGCTTGCGCGATGCTAAGCACCTTAGCACTTTTTTGAGTGCTGCTGAATGATGTGTAAGGGTGGGAAAACAGCCTATATTAAGTGCAATAGGCAGGAATTTTGCTGCATTTTTTGGAGTCTGTCTAACTGACAGTATTGCAGGCGGGGTTGGAAAAGGTACGTGCTTTTGGGCACAGAGATGGGGTGGGCAGGAGTCCAGGGTTTTTGTTGGGTTCCTGATATGCAGTTATAAACCTAGGCTGCTGCATGGCAATTACCAGGGCTCAGAGTGTAAGGCTGAGGCCTGGAATCAATTGTCCAGGGAACTAACCAGTGCTACTGGTATCCCCTGCACTGGTTAGCAGTGTCATCACCAATGTGATGACCTGAAGCATAGAAAGAGGGGAACTCTGGACACCTGGGTACAAGAGGTGAATGCTGGGCATGCCCCAGACATATTATTATTATTTTATTATTATTTAACATTTGAATGTTTAACATGAGAATCTAACTAGAGAACCTCTTGCTGTTAGGTGACAATGCTACTGCTGCACCACTGCGCTGTCCATATGGAAGTATTTCTTCCAGCATTTTACTAAAATGCAAGCTGAATCTGTGCAAAACTGGTATGCATAATAGTGTGCTTCTCTCCCAACAGCTGCAGCTGAGAGGTCTCGCAACACCCAGTCCCATGCCAGGACCCCGGCCAGGAAGCACCGTGAGTGTGATAAATATGGATATATTATGATAATTGCAGTGCAATAAACAATACAGAATAAGAAATTGTACTGCAGTAAAGAATAAGCAACACAAACTGTAATGCAATAAATGGGAAATTAGAAATGTAGTGCAATAAATTAAAAATAACAACTGTATTACAATAAACACTAAACAATACCAATAACAGTAAGCAAAAAGGTATACAGCAAGATTGTGGTGTCATAACATAATTGCACAAGAGCTCTATGCATTGTATGTATACGGTAAAGTTGCTGCAGTCAAGTGTAAAACTGTAAGAACTATAGATTGCAAATGTAAAGTCCTGAATAATGTCTTGCTCAACTCATAGTATGGTTCAAGGCTGTCGCCAGGCCAGTTTCAGTCACATTATCCTGCCTTTTCCTCCCACTCCAGGAACAAAAGGTATATGTGTGAGGTAACCCACTTTATGGGCAGATGTTGTGTGTAGATTTCACAGATAATAAACAGCAGTACCCGTAAAGTGTTAAGCATCATTGTGTTTTCCTAACTAAATCTGTCTTAATATTTGCATTAGGGCTATATTCATTGCATGTCTGTTCTAAGTTGCTGCAGTCAATTGTTACATTATTTGCAGATGTCCCCTGCAGTCACAGCTTTTGGGTTCTATTCCCATGCCTCCCATCTAAGCATGATGGCTGTCTAGTTTACTTAATGTACACAAAAGTACCTCTCAACTGTCACGATTTTTCTGTAATGAAATTACAGCTGCCTAATTTGTGTTCCATGATTACCACATAAGTATTACCTGGAATGCAATATATTTTCAAATCCATTTACAGAGCATCTTGGCAGTTATATTGGCAGTTATGTAAGTCCATATTATGTGAACCTGTTCTGTGTAGTTGCGTACCTGCATTTGTTACTGCTTGGCCCATACTGTTCCATGCTAACAACTTGAGAGGTTAATTCATACTGGCTTGTTGTTAACATACTTAAAGTTATGTTACTTAATGTTGTGTTACACATAATATACCTTAATATAGATTTGGGTTAATAAATATTAATTAATAAATATTCTGTCAATAGTAACATTGGTTTGGTTATTACTAACCTTAACTTATCGTTATGACTACTTTACTACAGTGCATAAAGGTCAGCTGGTTTCATGTGATCTGCCTACCTTGCCTCCTCTGGCTGTGGCACTGGGTCCCAGCACTACCTATGGCATGAGGTGATACTGCCCCACGGGATGGGGATGGGTCCCCCTCTGGGATTGGTGGGGTGGAGCAGGAGATGTCACTAATGATGAACTGTCAGGTTTGGTGAGTGGGATCATCTACCATGGGTTTGAATGATGCCTGCATCAGATGGAGAGCATGCTGGCCACTCTGGTGGGGCAGACTCACCCCGGAGTGCCGACAGTCCCATGGGTGGAGATGTGAGTCATGCTGCAACCTTGCGGAGGCACATTAGACTGAGATTCCACAACACCTTCCTAATCCAAGGTGTTTACCCCCTTGTGTCGCACACCACCCCTGTCTGCTGTCTTGTCTGTCTGCAAAATCTCCCTCACCTACCCAACTTACCTTCCCCACATGTACCTATGTCCCATCCCCAACATGCCACTCTCACCTTAAAAAAATAATGGGCACATATCCCCAAAAAAAATATTGTCCCATACATACAGTAGTTCTCCATGTCACACACATGTCCACTGGATACACATAATTTTGTCCAATCGGCATAACAATGCAATTATGTTGTCCTCAGCTCTCTCTCTGGGGGTTAGAGTTCAAAGTCATCTACAAATTCTGTCAAAGTGCACATTTGTTGCTGTACAAGAAATGGATAGTTATGGTTCTTTCCTGCACCCATCCTGCACATCCCTACCTGCCTTTCACTATGCTTTTTTCCCCTGCTTGCACCCCATTTCACCACTTTCCTATCTCCCCATTTTTCTTTTCTTTGTATATTTTTAGCATGACACTGCGCTATGCACCTCATCACACAGCCTCACTTAGCTCAGCTAAATGGAGATGTATTGATATATGTGTTTTAAATAATAAACATGTCCAAAATAAATACTTGTTCTCTATTTCGACCCCAGGAGCGTCGCACTTGTAGACCACTGTATTAAACTGCCATGCCACACATCTGTTATTTAAAACAGGTGGTTTAAGCAAAACATAGTAATTGCAAGTTACAGTCATTAAGCATGTTTAAGTGGAACTGCGCATCATGCCACATCGTGCAAGCTTAAAGAGTAATGGAAAAATGGTAGTGTTCCCTGGAGTCTGGTACAAGAGTACACCACTAGAAAACCAAACACAGAATAATGGACATAAGTGAGGTCTCTAATGGCAGTTAAATGTGCCCTTTTATCAGCATCTTTTAGAAATACACCTGCTAAGGCATTAATAGCAAAATACATGTTCAACTGGGGCCTTGGTGCAGAAATACATCCACATAAAGCCATGCACATAATGATGACTGTAAAAAAGTATGTCACAGCCTGTATGTGTATACTTATATCTTGCAGATATACCTGCTCTGACAGTGACTTAGTAGACCAGTCTGTTAAATGCCTTGTAAACAGTGCATTTTGCCTCAGACAGTCCTGGGTTCAAATCCAGTGGTGTGTATCATTTAAATTACATTATTTTGAAGCCAGCAATTAATGACTGAGTCATCTGCTCTTTATACAGACAATGCATTTCAAATAAAATGTCTGCTTGTCACTGATGGAAGTCACAGGCCTGCAGATAGGAGCACCCTTCACATATCCCTATAGCACAACTATAAGTGCATAAAGGGTCACTTCATGCATTAATATGTATGCAGAGAGGATTTTAACTCGGGTAATGCAAATGAGGCCCACTACTATCAGAGTGCAGTACACAATCCTTTCATACTCCTGTACACATATGTAGTCCCTGTGTGTTACAAGGACTGCCAGCACACACATTCCAAATGAGTTCAAGACTGTAACACATGGCCTGAGAGTTGCCCAAATGGTGGACACCATGTTATATTTATCCCCTGTGTTGCTCAAGGACACATAAATGTTGCCTAGTACTCTGTTAATGATACTGTTGCCTAAAAAACCTACCCTTAAACACAGCCTTAATTGGAGTGGAATGGGTACCCTCAGTCTGGCTTTGCCTCTACTATAAGGCTGACACAGCTCCCACAGCTACTCCTACAGCTTGCTGTCTTCCAAAGTGTTCACACTCTCTGCCCAGGCCTGTTACCTGCTGCAGTAGCTGCAGCCTGTAGCACACACATCTCTATGATAAGGTTTTTGCTACAGACTTACCCTCTGCAATGACGAAGTCTCCTCATCCCAGTAATGTTCAGCACAACATAGCAGAAAGGGCTTCTAATCTACATGAAGGCCTTATATTTTGTGCAGTGGTTGCATGTCATTACCTGATGATACTGCAGATCAGCTGTGTTGACTGCAATTAGCATTTCAGTATGAGAGATTGGTTAAGAGGCAATCACATGCTAATCAGAAGCATGTTAAAAGACAAACATGCTGGCTATGGGGAATCATTCTGTATGAGACTTTCTGCACACAGAACATGCGCTTGCAAAAACCTAAATATCATCACATATCAATAAAGGAATTTTGCACTCTATCAGGTATGCAACCTTTTTTATCTGCAAAAGGATGCAGCTGTGTGAATATACTCACAGGGAATAGGGATTACAGCATTAAGCCTTTCTTAGAACTGTGATAACGACATGTTGCTGATCTCCAGATTTGTCACACCTACAGAGGACCTACAATACATCAAGAGTGGAATGCTTTTTGTCAATGTGGCACACTGGTCTCATGGGACTGTCCCTTTATAGTGGTTGTAATATTTATTTTATTTATTTATTTTACATTTGTTGACCGGGATAGTCCAACAGGATTAATGTCCATTTTCAGTAGAGGACCGGGGAGAAAAGCTCCAAGGTAGACAGATAAGTAATAACAAAGAAGGCATATTACCAAGGTGGACAGATAAGTAATAACAAAGAAGACATATTACAGATGAGATATTTACAAATGACATAAGCAGACATGGAATAGACAATATCACAAGTTCGAGTTAAGTTACCACTGGTAACAGTCAGGGGGAAAAAAATAACACTAATTTGATTAATACATTATATACATTCATGGTGAGAATTAGCCAGACTTGTTACAGTGGCAAAGCCAGTTTAGTGTGAGATGTTTGAGTTTAGCTTTGAATTGGGATAGGGAGGAGAGCAAAGTAATGTTAGCTGGAAGGAGGTTCCATGCTTTGCCTGCAGAGTTTGCAAAGAGGGAGTCACCGGCTACATTGTTAATTTTAATTGTCTTAACTTGTAGTCTGTTTGGGGATCTGAGCAGTCTTGGATTGTTGTGTGGAGTGATCATATTTTAAGAGCTGGTATGTTATCTGGATAACAGAGGATTTTATTAGCCATAATCAAAAGGTTATATTGGATTAGACTGGGATGTTCTAGCCACCCAAGCTGTTTAAGATTGATGCAATGGTGTCTTCTAAAAGGTAGGCCAGTGACAAACCTGGCAATGTGATTGTAACAGATTGAGAGTCTATTAAGTACAGTTTTATTTAGATTAGAGCCAAGAGGGGATGCATATAAAAGTTTTGAAAGCAGGTGGGAATGAGGTATGGCAACCATAGCCGGAGGGGTTAGGAAGGCTTTTATTCTATACAGTGACCCTAGTTTTTTATTGATGGTTTTGATCGTTTGGTTTACATGAAGGTCAAATTTTAGGTTATTATCAATTATTACTTCTAACAGTTTTGTAGAGAAGTCAGGGATGATTATTGTGCCATCGTTTGCATTTATGGTGAAGGTAAACTGTGTGGACCTTTGTGTTGAAGAGAATAACAGCATTTTAGTTTTTTGGGGATTTAGCAACAAACGATGTTCGGAGAGCCAGGTTTCTATAGTATTAAAAGTGGATTGGGTAACAGACCTTAATTCTGAGGGAGATGTGGCTGAGCGAATCAGGGTAGAATCATCAGCGTATTGGATACTGCTGACATTCGGGATGACTGTATATAGGTTGTTTATAAAGATGGAAAACAGTAGGAGTCCTAATATGGAACCTTGTGGCACTCCAAGGGTGTTAAGATAATAGGTTGAAGAGCTTGTTCTGCCAGAGGACACCCTGCTGCCTCCCACTGAGGTAGGATTTAAACCATTGAATGGCACTGGTATTTAGACAGAAAGATTGCAGGGTGTGAATCAAAAGTTGGTGATCCACCATGTCAAATGCCTTTAAAAGATCCAAGAAGAGGGCTGAGGATATTTGATTATTGTTACGATTATTATTAATGATATTGGTGAATGCTAGTAGGGCTGTGGTTGTGCTGTCGTGAGGACAGAAGCCATGTTGGGTATTGGCCATGAGCTGATTCTGAATTAAGTGGTGCATGATTTGTTTGCATATACATTTTTCCATAATCTTAGCTAGTGGAGAAAGTATAGCTATCGGTCTGTAATTAGAGAATTCAGTGGAGGAACCTCCGTTATGTAGTGGGATTACATAAGATGTTTTCCAAATGGTGGGAATTTTTGCCTCTGCTATGCTGGTGCTAATTAATATAGATACTGGATAGGCTATGGCATCAGCTGATTTTTGAAGGTGCTCAGCAGGGAGTTGATCAGCTGAGAGTGTGGTGGGTTTTAATTTTTTGAGCAAGGTACAGATAGGTGATGTGGACACTGGTTGGAAGCTGAAAGAGAGTAGGTTTATAGGGGTGGTACTATCAGGGCCAGGGGAGCTGGGAGGTAGTTGGCTAGGGCTTGAATTGTCTCTGTAAAGAAATGGTTAAAACTGTCTGAGACATCCTCAGGAGATTTATCAATGGTAGCGATGGGGATAGGGGTAATTTTTCCAGGATGGACAAGACTATTCAGACCTGCCCAAAACATCTGAGAATTGTTCTGGTTTTCTATCTGTAAATTACAGTAGTACTGTTTTTTTGTCTTGTAGAATGGATTTTTTAGTTTCATTTCTAGCTTGCCTGTATTTAACATGATTGTATGCTATTTGTTTGACACTGTTGTTTTGACATATTATCAGGAGGTAGCTCCAAGGGGACACACTACAATAGACTCCAGTTTTGGATGTATGATCATACAGCAGTATCTGTCATGGCACACATGGGAATAACTGACTATCACTAGTATCTTAGTTGGATCCACACTCTTAATATGTTTGTACACTGGAATATGAAATGTATGATCAAGCAGTGGATACTACCAGCCATTCTGTTCTTGCTGTATCTTTACATAGTGTACTTCTATGTTTGTAATCCTGACATGTGTTGCCATTCTGTTGTATTTCAGGAAACATGTACCCACCCACCTTTCATGGATGCAGAGAATGACATTATACTTGAAGGCCTCCAGCAACGCCATGAACTCCTATTGTCCAGGGGAAGGTAAAACAGGGAATAGCAGGCAGCATTGTGGGCTGATCTTGTCTGTTATGTGAATGCCACAGGTCATCAGAGCAGAACATATGAGCAGGTTTGACACTACACAATGGACATGATCAATTCTGCATGTGAGAGGGATTGTGGCATCACCAGTGGAGGTCCTGCATCAGAACAACCAATCTCAGCCACTGAGTAATTCCTGCTGAACATAGGCACAAATGACAGCTTCCAGACCCACAGTTTCCATGGCAGAGGACTGTGCAGTTAAGTTTAGTTTGATCACCTCTGTAATAATGTAGCATTCAGTGTGTTGGGCTGTCTATACTCTTACGTGGGTGTCAGGTCTGTGTTCTTTGGGGGGGGGTAACTGCAGTTTGACTCTTGTGCTCAGATGTTGATTGATATAACAATTAACACAGTAGCTACTGTAAATGTGAGATATATGGATGTATTACCTTGTCATGGTGCAACATGCAATTATACTGACATTACCTCTCCCTCAGCTTTTCACAGGTCCATCTGGTATCGGACAAGGCGATGGTCCTGCTCCTGGAAAGCATGACACTGTTTTTTTATAGATGTAGGTTTACAGCAATGTTATCTCTAAAGTGTCATCCCAGGCCTGCTGCCTGGATTGGTGTACTGTCGGCATGATTGCCAACTGCACAGATATTTTCTTATTGTGCACGTTAGAGTCATAAATATGCCTTGTTGGTGTGACCATACTGATAGATGTGACAATATTGTCAGGACATTGCAGATTGCCATATGTGTCAACTGTGCATAGTTTTCATAAACATCAACAGGATACTTCATTATTGCTGATGACATTGTTGTGTAAAGATCTTTTATTTACAAGTAACTACAGCTGTTTGTGGGAAAAGTAATGTTCTCTTGCCCTTTTATATGAGGTTGAGGTTTCAACAGGTCTGTATTAGTGACAACAGTGTATAGAGCTTTACATATATTGCAACATAATACTGCAGAGCACAATAGTGTAGGTATTAATGTACTGCTTTTTCCTTTCCTATCACAGGTGTCCAGGGGGTGGTTGATCTCTATCCTCCATACAACTTGATGTCATAATATCTTCAGACTCTGGTAATTATGATGGCCACAGTGAGGCAGAGGTGGGCATTTCAGGGGCTAAATTTGTCCAAGAGGTTAACATCACTTTTCTGTCCTCACTGTCACAGCACACAGTCAGTATGTCTACACATACCCAGTCCATGGAAGCCACAGATATTGGACAGTCAGGAGGTGGGGGCATTGAACAAGAAAATGTTGCAACTATGACTCCAGTGAGTGTAGACACTGGCCATAGCCTGAGAGCTGATGAGGTTCTAAACAGGCAAATTGATAGGGATACCCATAGGAGGCCTACTGTCCTTCCACCACCTGCTGCAGGTATCACATCACAGTTCAAAGGGCATATGCTTAGGGCCATCATGGTGGCACAGGCACATTTTGAAAGGAACTCCAGACATATGCTCAGGGTTATGGATGCAGCACAGTCTGACATCTGTGACTGCCTCCACCACATTGGTGACTCCATGGATTGGTTCACTGATACAGTGGATAGAAGGTGGGCTGAGACAGTGTCTGTCTTAGAATGCACAGTGTCTGTGCTGGAACATGTGGTTGGAGTTGAGCACCGGCCTTGTGGATGAAGGTCAGCAACCACATCTGCTGAGAGTCCATGTGGCCATGAAACAATCACGCTCCCATAGTGGCAGTACATCCAATGCTACAGAGGGGAATGTGCTGTCTACACCAAGACATGGCAAGCCACTGGCTCATGGTCCTATGTGTTCCTGTGGAGGACACAGTCCCAGCCATACATCTCAACCTCTTAGAACAGGAAATCTGTCTAAATACATAAATAAAAGTGAGACAAAGGCCCAAGAATAGGGGCAATTTTAAATAGTGCTCTTACAAACTTAGAAAGCTGATAGAATAACAGGTTTTGCATTAGCATGAATTTTCTGAAGGATATGAAGTCTGAAACTCAAACATCTGCCATTTTTTTCTAACATCCAGTATTTAACTCATTAACCCCGACTACTGTCTCATAGCACCTCCGTGCTTACATCCAAGCACGCTATGAGACAATAGCAATTACAAGCTATTAACCATGAGTGCCTTCCACAAGCGAGAGAAACTGCAGTGCAGATTTATAGCTGAACTTAATGTAAAACATGCTGAAATCGTAGCTGAACTTGTAGTTTACCTTATACAGTTATGATTCAGCATGTTTTTACATTAAGGTCTCATTAAACTTTTAGTCGAAAATCCTATTAAAAAAGTGGTTGATAAAGCAAGTGGTGGCAGCCAATCAGATTTGTGCAATCCAAGCCACCACTTGCCTAAGACCTCCACCCCCAACTTTATTTTCTTTTGTTTTTCCCCAATAAATAGAGGTTCCAGCAGCAGGTATTTCCTTCTTTTTGCTGATATTTGGAGATTTTTGCCTGCTGCTGGATCCCTTTATTTTATTTGTGCACTCACTGATTGCACATAAATCATTAAGAGAGCCACACTGGTTTGGCAATTGGAGTTCCCATTTGAATTTTGATTTCCTCTGCTTGATTTGACTGCTTCCAGGAGCAATTTGGCCCAAGAACTGCTTCTTTTTTCTACCGGTAAGTTATCCCATATATCAAATAGAATAGCTCCACGTTTAGAATAGTGTTAATGTGCAAATCCCTTAAAATGCCTTGTTGTCATCAGCTGACATGACTTAAAAAGTTACATTTCCATAAACATTCTACTGAAACTTTATTCCTTCCATTTGTTCCTTTATGCGGTGTCTTAAATCTGCAACAATTTCTGATGACAGGTGTAAATGTAGCAACTGCCACTAATCTACCAAAAAAAAAAAAAAACATAATTTTATGAAGAACAGATCAAAATATAAAGCAAAAATCTGGACATTCTGTGAAAATCTATACAGTTGATATGTATGGTCCCAGCAGACATCAGTCACTGTCAGGTACTAGCACCACTTCTGACCATGGGCATGGAGGTGCCAGTGCAACTCCTAGCATAGCCAGTCCCTGTGTTTTGGGCTGGAGATGGTGAACTGTCGGCTCTACCATACAAAGTTCAAAGCTGTCTATCATACACACGTGTAGTGCTAGCACTGAACTTGACTGTGTACATGCACACACTCACATACCAATGCCAAATGCAGATCACCTACAGATACACACTGCACATTTTCATGGTACATATTGCCTGCTTCACTTCCTGATTCACACACATGCTGTCAACGTTTTGGGTCAGCCTAGGTCCCCTGCACCCTCGACACATCACCCTGTGCAAGTGATGATACCTGTGCCACATTCCTGTCATCCTTGTCATCAATGCAGGCAAATGAAGCTATTTATTTGTCTGATAGACAGGGTGACTATATAAATTAACACATAATTGTGTAATGCATTGTTTTTTTGCCATGCCACTTGTAGTGGTTACTGACTGATACTGCATGCTGACATTTGTAATGAGTAAGCCACATAATTTTGTGTACGTTATGTTGTATGATGTTGTAATAGGTGCATACGTACACAATGACAGCTGTGTCATGGATCTATTTGTTTCTGTTTCAGGATTTTGTTGGAGAAACCCATGGATTCACAGTGGCAATAAAGCCGTAGACATCACAATACAGGATGGAGCATCAGCACAGAAGAAATATGTCCTCAGCAAGGTACAGTACTATAGGTGCATGGATCCATAGGTCCATATGTGTATAACAGGCTAAGAAGGATAATGGCATCATTCAGCCTACTCATGCATCCCTAATCTGTGAAAAAGTCTGATACCCTTTATAAGTGTCACCAGGGTTTGGGAGTTAGCACATTTCCAAGCTGTGGTGCTGGAGATGACCTGTCTACAAATTTCCTGTGTCCGGTACAGACACTTGTCCGACAGCAACTATGATTGGCTTGTTCTGCATCCCATGGAGTAACCTGAACATGATGTGTGTCACAGCAGATGTGTTCTTCACATACATGGGGGGCCTGTTACTTATTGGGTGCACTGTCTGTGTTACATACCTGTCTCTCCAGTAAGTACTATTTATATCACAGCGATTGTGTTGGTGTGTAAAACAGGTAAGACGTGTTAGTCCTGTCATGGATATGTGGAAGGTACATGGTGGGATCTGACACCTCCCTGTATGGCAGCCATGCACATCCCTCTAAAGCACTTAGGATACAGACTACACATGCATGGTGTTGACACAGACTCCATAGGACATGTTACCATCGTCCAAAACCTCCTTTAAAAAAACTCATTAGACAACATCTCAAGCAAAGTTGGAGTGCCATGATTGCTCACCAGGCTAGTGAAAGAGGATAAGGTATACATACTAAACCTAGAGTACTTGGTAATAGTTTTCACTCTTACTCACAAACACTGGCTATCTACAATGTATGTACTGTACCTGTGTACTATGTATGTATTCTACCTATGTTCCAAATTTCAGCTGTATACCACAGATCTATTAATTAGCTTTATTTTTAAATTAAGATTTTCTTGTTTATTCTCTCCACTGTAACTGTTGATAAGCTGCATACCACTGTAAAAGCATTTCTATTGTAATTTGTGTGTATACTGATCATGTCTAAATATCTAAATGTATCTGTAATTTTTCTATGTGGAGCTTTTCTCCCCAGGCCTCTGCTGAAAAAGGATCTTTTCGGCTCAGTCAGACACCCCTGGTTAACAAATGTAAAATAAATAAAATCTGCAATATGTATTGGTGTACCAAAGAAGCTGCGTGGCTGCTACAGCTGTAAGATATGCCTGTGTAGTGACATAGCAAGGGTGCCATTGTACACAATGATAGGTGTGATGAGTGCCACATTCAGTATAGCAATGACAGTCTGAGATTTACATCACATACCTTTCTGCTTAGGTTGTACAACATTGAATGCATCCCCACATCTTACTGACCAGTGAAAGTCAAATGCTGCATTACTCTCTGTGTCCATAAGTCCATGAGTAATGACTTAACTGTGTGTGGTGTGCTGACACTACCATAGTTTCCAGGGATGGATGACTTTCCAAAGGATAGTATTGTGCAGTTGTTGGCATTTAGTATTTGTCAGTGGCTCAGACAGCAACTGAATGTGTGTCTCAGGCCATCCTGGATAACTGTTGGTTCTGTGTGGGATTCAGTGACAGCTCCTGACATGTACTCACCTGCTAATTCAGTCAGTCAGAGGTCACTGACAGTGGCTGTGACTACAGAGAGGGAATGGCTAGAAAGGATATGCCATTAATGATGTCTGTGGAAATCCACTGGTGACAGGTGTGATTTTGGAATAGGTCTTGCAATGCTATCTTCCCAGATTATGACTGTCAGACACTTGCCTATCCATCAGCTGGCATAACACTCTGTAGATAACCAACACAGTTTCCAGCAAGGCCTGCTGTCCTTATTCTGTCAAACACCTTGTCAGACCATGCTAGGTAGGGTGACTAATATTCCTGTCATCCATAGCAGCATACTCAATGGGGTCCATTTAGAGTCAGTAGACATGATTTGGCCTTCAGGACAACAACAATGTGTTTGGTCCAGTGTCAGTAGGTGTATGACAGTGTTACTGCTCATATCCATGCTAACTCCTTTCAGGGAATTTCATGTCACATGGATCAGAGATCTGGAGACACTGCTTGGCACTACATGCTATTTGTCCTTTGTGCAACTAATTATTGCTTTTACGTTCAGCATGTTCCAATTAGAGAGTCATCCAAGGTATCTGTACAGAATGCAGCCAGACATGTTAGGGTACTGTAATATGTATACCCTGTGAAGGTAAGGTGGGGGGTTTATACAGGTATTCTGCAGATGGACACTACCCAAGTGATATGTACTGGAAAGACACAGTTACCTTGTGAAGATTGTGTTGAGTATGGGAGTCCACGGAATTGCCAGTCCCTGGCAACTACTAATGGTGGTCTCACCAGCACCAGTCTCATGTAGGGTACCATGCCTGATATGTTTTCTGTTATCACACGCAAAACATTACTATGAAGCCCATGATGACAAGCAGGACAGAGCCTGTTTGTTCATCCATGTAGTTGTCCCACATCATGAAAGGCTTTATATACCCTTTTCCAGGTAGATGCCTTGATTAGCAATGTGGGTGCTCAATTGACTTTTGCATGTCTTATGCCTTCTGTTAGAAAGGTTGGTGGAATGTCACTAGGGAACTGACAAGGGGGATTAGTAGCACTGCTGTAGTGCCACAATATAATATACAATGTCCAGTGACATAGATGTCAAGTCTTGCTGAAACAATCAGCACACTGATGGTGAGCCATTGTAGGTGACAGTTTCACAGCTTGTCATGCATCCTTCCCTTCAACACATTGCTGGTGGATATCTCCATGACATATCTGTGAGGCCTACTGCAGCAGATTGTACACCTTTGGCCAATGTGTGTGTCCACCTGCCACATGTCCTAGACATGTCATACTGTACAGTTATGTACCTGAAACACAAGTCTGTGTTCCCACATTATGTGACACAACAACCAGTGTGCTGTCTCATTGCTTGACAGGCATCATATGCTTGCAAGGCCAATGTAATGTCAGCAAAGTTGAACAAGTTCTCTATGCATGCATGGGCATCCACATCTTCACTGCAAGGTGTGCATACAAACACTGTACATCAGGCTGCCAACTCCAAGGGTGTGGCAACATGACTCTAACTTTGCAGGACCTACTGCTGAGATGTTTGGAGTGTCCCCACCCCTCTACTACTATGACACACAGACACAACATGTGACAGATGTGAATGCATTTCTAACCTTGTTGCCATGGTGTCTTCAACAACAGTCATTACATATGGCAATAAGCATTATGCTAACACGCACAGCTCACATCCTGCACCACCTACACTTACATCACACACACCTGCATGTGTGCAGCTGCTTACCAGACACATTGCCAAACAGACACATCAGAAAATCCTCCCTCTGGAGTGCACAGTACACATAATACTGCATGCACCATTCTCTCACCGGTCAAATACCTAAGGCAAAACACAAAATCACACATTTTAGTCAGAGGTGATTACATCATGAGACACAATGATATCTGTGTTAAGTGCATACATACTGGAAAGATCACAGATAGCTGTCTGTGGGTTGACACAATAGGTCTAATCATACATTGCTGCAAATCAAGGAAAAACAATTAACATAATGTTAACATCGTAGTTACTGCAGGTGTGTATTACTAGGGACATACATCACTGGCCTGTAGGCAGACACATGAATGTGCTTAGCTAGTCTGTGTGTCTCACAGGTATAAGCATAGCTTTCAGCTGCAGTTAACCCTCACCTAGGATGAAGGCTCCATACACACGGAAGTTGATGGAAGTCAATAATTGCCTTAGCAAGTGGTGTCATTGTCAGGGGATCTACTACATGTCTGCCTGGGAAGCCTTGCTCAACAGACATCAGTTCTTCACCAGTGATGGTGTTCATCTCTCACCCCTGATATTTGGAGTACCGGCCATGACAACTAACATCCCACACAATGAACCCCACTCTGTGGAATGTATCCCCACCCTGGATTATGCAGATTTGTGTGCAGTCAAGGACATCAAGTTCAAGGCTGTGGACAGCTCCATAGCCATACCAGACTACACATCCATCCACATCTTCACACCTCAAAATGACAGTTTTCAAGGTAATGCAGGTGGTGTATACATACTCATTAAGGATAGATACACATCCAGAGTTTGTGAACCACTGTGATTTCCCAGAGACA
Organism: Protopterus annectens; assembly: GCF_019279795.1. Classification (NCBI taxonomy): domain Eukaryota; kingdom Metazoa; phylum Chordata; order Ceratodontiformes; family Protopteridae; genus Protopterus; species Protopterus annectens. The sequence continues at coordinate 1,735,406,437 of NC_056731.1, read as the reverse complement.
CTGCAGGTGCCATTCAGTACTGTAAGGGCACATAATTGAGCAAAAGTTGGCTACAGGAGCAGCTCTATGAATCCAGACACCCATTGTGCATATTTGTATGTACACACTGTCTATCAAGATATATCATTACACCGTGATTTCTGGTGGCATTAAGTGACAACCAGCTCTGTTATTTAGTCATGCTGAAGCTCACTTGCCCAAAGGCTAGTCTACATCTTTAACTACAATGCACTGGAACACTGCCGTGACATACTGCCAAGGGGAACCAATGTATTGCATCATGTGTATACAAAATGGGTGCCCACTGCAGCCCCCCAATGTGAGACCCTCTCTGGTGAGATCTGACTACAGATCAATCTCATTAAAACTACTAGCACTAATTCCCCCTTGCAGGCAATACAGACACATATTTCAACAAATCCATTTTATTACCTCTTCTGGGATGGTTTACGTAGCTTGACTGCACCTCCCCTCTCTGATGGGACAGGCAAGTATATAGAGCTTTATACCCATGCATTATGCCAGCAGCATTACAACTACAGGAACTCAGCTGTATCTGACAGGAGGAACACAGGTTCCTCATGGCACAGCAAACCTGCCTGGTGGACAACTACCATTATCAGGCTGTACAATAAGAGGTGGACATTGCTGTGTGACAAATGGGGTGAGGGTGCCCCCCATAAAATGGAGGAACAACCTCCTCAGCTAAACAACCATATAGTGTTGTTGCAATGTTGTGTAGACATAGTAAGTGACAAAATTAGCCATCCACACAAAGCAAAACCACAACGCACTGTGTAATTACATGTGCAACCTCTAAGGAAAGGCCCAGATTGTTGGTGAACTCATACATAATGATGCCACATAGAATGGGTCTGTACTGTTAGCTAGCGTGTAATCCCACATGTTCTGTGTCAACTTCACTTCCCTGTCCCCCCCACATGTGCCACAACATTCCTACAACCTGTACCATAACTTCCATATCTACAGAGCAGGCCATAAATGGCCTCTCTATGGTGGATACACAGCATCTATTGGACATGCTAACATCCCAAGCTGCATCCTACATGGGATCTGTCATGGATTACTAACACCATTGGGAAGACCTTGCAATCATACTGAAACCACTGGCTAGACCCCACCTGACTGGACAATGGCAACTGTTATACCCTTGCACAGAGGTGGTGCATGCACTGACCCACCAGAACTATAGACTTCTTTGCCTGATTATCCATATCTGTATAGCCATGGGGACAATCATTATGGGGCTGATTAGCACACACATATATGTGATCTACACAAAGCTGACTGTACAAAGTTTGGATGTCTGACAGGGGGATCATGACTGTTAAAGGTGATGGACATTTCCAAGGCAGTCACCAAGGACCTGAGTGAGGGGACATCAGGTCATACAACCCCCCTGGACTGAACCAAGCAATTTGACTATATCCGCCACTCAGGCATCATTTACAAAGCACCCACTTAGGCATCCAGGGTACTATCATTGTAGGGGTCACTTAGTGGCCCACTGATGGCACACATAATCAACATAGGGACATCCACCTCCAATATCTGATCAGTAAGCAGCAATATTCAACATGTTTAGTCCTGGGTCCTCTACTGCTTGGAATCCCTTTAACCATGACATAAGTGAATACTGAATGTCTGTGGCTAACAATGTTGGCTGATGCTTGCAAACAGGGAGCACTCATAGAATCTGTGAGTTATGTCAATATCCTACAAGAGGGTATTGATGAGCAAATGTCTGTTGACATAGTAATGGCCAAATAATTCATGCAAATATATATGTAGCATCATTTCCATCATTAAAACCTATGTACTAGATCAGTCACAACATGTGATGTACATACTCAGGGATGAATGAACTGGGCACACACACCTGGTCACACAGGTTTACACCTAATGTGCTTGAGATCACCATGTCTCCCCAGTAATATGACTAGAATCATATGTCATAGCTGAGGGCACAATCACCCTTTTCTCTCAGAATGCCAGTATCTGAGTTCAATGGCCATTTGGTAATGGACCTTTCCAAGTAGTACTGGCACTTGCACAACACAGTAGGATCCCACACAAGGGAACTTCACATCTTCAGTATGTGTTCAATGGGGATCATCTGAAATGAGTGTCATTGTAGCTGTGACATATAGACTACTTAGAGGTGATCTCTGCCTTGCATATGGGGCAATGTGTGACCATGCTTGACTGTAATTGCTGCATATCTGTAGGTGGCATAGTACATTGATTATTCACTGTAAATACATTAACCTAGTATGCAACATTAGTAATACATGTTGGTGGGCCACCTCACCTGCTACAAATAAAATTCTGCAAAACCCTACCTCTTTCTAAGTTACTGAGGTGATCATATTTATGTCATTCCAAAGACATGCATCTGGAGCATTTCTCCCTGGGCCTCTGCTGAAAACAGGCTCTGTGGAACCTAGTCGGACTTTCCCGGTCAACAAATGTTAAATAAAAAATAAAAAATAAAAATATGGACAAACACATGCAACCAAGTGACCTGGTGTGAGATTAGAACCCCTACCTATCTAGTCTTACACACTATGGATTACAATACGTATCGTATGTGCCTCAGCTTAAATTGAATGCTGTAAGGGCAGCTGTTAGCCTTAAGCCAGCTGTTAGTATTAAGGTAGATGACATCATCAGACCTTGTAGATGAAGGCAGTTTGGAAGCTAGCAGCAACTTACAGGGCCAAAAAGTGCATACCTATTGCAGTTTGATAGTCAAGAAGGATTTCTCAGTTGTTTGGCAGGGGGACATACACATGCACCAAGTGGCTGGTAGTGAGAGTAGAATCCCTATCTATTCTTATGCATTATAAATCATAACACTTATCACATGTGCCATGGCTTAAGTCAGATGCTACAATGGCAGCTGGTTGTCTTAAGGTAGATGACATCATCAGGCCTTTAGGAAGAGGGCAGTTTGGAAGCCAGCAGCAACTTACAGGAGCAAAAAGTGCCTAACAATTGCAGTTTGATAGCCAGTGAGGGTTTCTCAGTTGTTTGGTAAGTGGCCTGCAGTAAGATCAGAACCCTATCCTATATAGTCTTACACACTATAGATAACAACACTTATCACATGGACCACAGCTTAAGCCCAATGCTAGAATATCAGCTGGTAGTCTTAAGGTAGATGACATAATCAGACCTTGTAGAAGAGGGCAGTTTGGAAGCCAGCAGCAAATTACAGGGCCAAAAAGTACATAACCATTGCAGTTTGATAGCCAATGAGGGTTTCTCAGTTGTTTGGCAGGGGCACACACACACACACACACACACACACACACACACACACACACACACACACACACACACACACACACACACACACACACACACACACACACACACACACACACACACACACACATGCAACAAGTGGCCTGCAGTGAGATTAGAAGCTCTACCTATCTAGTCTTATACACTATAGATCACAATACTTATCACACTTGCAATGATTGATGTCTGCTTTATATATGATTACAGGAAAACTACTTGTGGATTATACAGACTAGGCTTATGTTGAGTAGCATCTGTGGCCTGTAGAGTGATATTGCTTCATACTGTTATCTGCATCTAGTATCCTAGCAGTGAGATAACTGTTGTTATCCTAGCTATGCTTCTACATTTACCAGTATGACCATATGTTGCTGTTTGCACTTGGATGAGCAAGCCTGTGGGCAGAAACAATGTTCCCTCCCAAGCATGCATAGACAACATTATACATTACATCACCTGCTCACCTGGGTCTGTATGTGTGGTGACATCCAGCAGGCACAGGGGGTCTGTAGTTAAGTACACTGTGCTCGGTTTAGCCCTTACTTTGGATCCTTTGAGCAACATTATAGATGTGTGATAGAACAGCTTTACTTACCAGTATTAGGGTATATAGGACAATACAGACATCCACACACATAATTCTGTATATAACAGGGAAGCATATATAAATGTAGCTGTGTGTGTGTACATGATATATGTGTTATATAGATATATGGGGAGAGACTGAGATGTATGAGAATGTGATTGTCTAATATATATATATATATATATATATATATATATATCTATATATATATATAGGTGCAAGGTTTGATCCTGAATATATATATATATATATATATATATATATATATATATATATATATATATATCACTGCTGATCCTTGCCGTCAGCCAGAAACACAAATCCATCCACTTGAAGATGTTCCCCTTTTAGTTATAGTATTTCAAAGCAATCAATAAACAGTTCTGTTGCTGTGCACAGCATTTATTGAATTCTTTGTTTGATTCCCAGGGCCTACATTTTCCTATTGTGTGATATTGAGCAAGTCCCTTAAGGAGAAATTGTTCCCTCTATTGGTCTTTAAGCTGGTCATTTGCTGTTCTACAGGTTTTTCCAGTTAACAATGTTTATTTTTCTTAATGTTAGAATGTATGCGTATCAATATTTTCTTGAATTCTATGCAGATCAGGGAAGAATGCTGAAAAAATGTTATTCATAGCAGCGTGTCACTGAGCTGACCGAAGAAAAAATCTGCAGTTTCAGAGATGAGGGAAAATAATCCTGCTTCTGAACTGTGTGATGCTGACATTTCCATTACTAAGTTTATTTGATATGCATTGCAAAGAACACAACATGCATAATTAGATTCCTGCTTCATAATTGCTTGGACTTGTTTCTGCATATCTTTCATCAAAGGTGCAACAGATGCAGATTTGCACCTTTGGGCAACTGTCTTCTCATGCTTAGTTGACATAGTTATATTTAACTGATGGCATATGACAGCAGCAATATGTTGTGCAAATTGTTTCTGTGGTACAAAACATTCACTGACATATTCTGCTGCCTGGCGTTTAAATTATAACATATATATAACAATAGTCTGCCATTCATTCTGCAGATCAACTATTTCATTTGTAATCATCGTTGCTACAATTTTCCACTATTTGTCATATTTTATATTGTCTTTTTCTAAGCTCCAGAATGCAGTTCAAGAATTTCTTCTGAAACACTTTTGATGTTCTTTTGAAAACTTTTGTACTCTTCTTAAGGTCTAACACTATTTTATATTAGTGCTGTAGCAAGGGTGAGGTGAATGGGGTACCTGCCTCAGATACCAGCTTGAAGGTGATGTTGAACATTTAAAATATGTTTGACAGCTTACAAGATGTAAGTTATGGAAAACACACCTGTTAATAGCTTATAAAGTGTCTTGCTAAGCCATCATATTTTTTAAAGGTAGTTGAACTTTCTTTATAATCTTCCTGCCTGGGTAAAGTAGTAGGCAGAACCATCAAATATGCATGTCTTCTATTTCCCTTTCCCATGTCTCTTAAAATTTGATGAACTACTACAACCATTCATCATAATATTTTCTGGCATACTGTGCCATATATGTACTCACTACATGTGAATATTGTGACCTGGTTCTACATTTCTGAGCCTTCTCTCTGTTTTCTGTGCCTTTAGAAAATATGTCTAAATGGGTAACTGTTAAGACTCACCTTTTTCAAATTAAAAAGCCATAGAAGTGTGTCATGCAAGTAAATTGTTATATATGCAGGATAGCTTTAAAATAGAGGTGTTTCAGGTGTTCAAAGCTGAGACTGAGAGGGATAACAAAGTGAAAAATCCTAATATCCGTGAGAATAACATTGATATAAATAAGATGTAGGTAACCAAATAGTAACCAATATATTGCCTGATAACAAATGAGCAAGCAAGCAGAAGCAGCTACATGCAAAAATGCTGTGGTAGCAGCCATGAAAAGCTGCAATGCAGACCTAAAATCAAAATTTAGAGAGGGTGAAGGTAATAATAATTTCTCCAGACTTTATTTAAAATAGAAGCAGACACAGCAACAGAATATTAATGCGATGGAATAAAATAAGGCAGTCAAAGCCTGAAGAATTTGTGAGTACTACTGAAATGTGTTAACTGAATACTCCCTGAAATTCAGAAAGTGTTACTGTGACAGGTAAGCCTTAACACAAGTGGGCATGATTCAGAGACAGGCCCACTGCAGTGATTTGTCATGGTCAGAAGAATCACTGGAGTTAAGTGTCTAATGCTAATTACCTATGTTCGCTTCCATGGAAATATCTGCAATAAGTGCGCATCTGCCTGAGTGGTCACAGTAGGGGATTAGCTATGGGATCAGCAATGTTGATCTCCGTGGTGTGTTTGTGTATAACTGTGCATGTATGTGGTTGAATGGGTGAGTGTGTCCATGGGTTTGTTTCTGTATGTGGAGAATGTGTGGTGTTGACTGAGTGAGTGTGTATGAGTAAATTATAGGGTGCCTGTCCTAATGCAGTGCATGGGCTGCCAGTGGTAATTGCTGACAGAAAGTGCTTTAGCACTGGTGGTAATTGCGTTATTCAGACAGATGCAAATTAGATACTAATGAAATGGCCTTCACTTGAACTAAAACTACTCCTGAACTGCATTTTAAGACATCAGGTAAATCAACCTACCTGTTATAAGCAGTTTACTTGAGTGTTAGGGATTATTTTTGTATTCCAGGTGCTGTGTAAGCTAAATATAAAGGCAATGTAACTGGAAGTGGTCAGAGTGACTAAGTGAATGGCATAAAAGATGTAAATGAAAGACATCTTTAGCTAGAGAAATTTTGTGAGGCTGCATTTAAAATATTGTGTTTAAATTACATGCTGAGTAAATTTGCATATCTTTAACTGGGTACATGATAAAGCCACAGGGATAAATCTATTTAGGATGTGCATACAAAACCAAGACCAAGATTATTGTTTCAAGCTGTTGCTTTCGTGACACAGAAAAAATGAATTTATTGGACAGGTATGCTTGTGTAACTCTTGGCATGATTAAAAGAGGCCAGTATATTACATATGCTGCACTTGTACAGTACAAATAGTAATGTACAAAGGCTGTCATATGTCATTATGACAGTGTATGAGAAGGCATTCAGAACATTCTGAGAGACAGACCTGTTCAAAGTCAAGTGCAGTGGCAGGACAATTTTGTGCTGTGTGTAAGGAGCAAAAGGAGATGAACTAAGTGCACATGCATTACTATATAGCCAAACAGCTCACTGTAGACAATACAGATAAATGTCTCTGTAATCAATTCTTCATTACAGATATAGCTGCATAAGTTACAGAATGTAGAGGCAATGTCAAACATTGGTAATGATATTTGAATACCTTTGCTGATTTGTATGAAAATACGGGATGTTTGCAGGCAGACTGCCATACTATACTGTACACTACAGAAGGAAGTCTTCTTATCCATGCTGCATATAGAGTACCCGCTGCATTTAGCGCTAACTGTGTTCATGAATTAAAGTGTAATCCTTGAAACACTTTTAATTCTAAATGCATTGAGAACTTTCTATGCAGCATGGATATAAAAAAAATAATAATTAGTAACTTGGAGGATAGTTAAACACACTGGGCCCATTGAATACATTAACAGTATAGTAAATGTTGCCAAACAGAATAATGTCAAATCCAAAAAACCTCAAGCAAGTAGCACAAGCTGCAGCAGTATTATTTGCAAACCATTGAATTAGTGGTTTTCATAAGGCCTATTCTCAGTTTCTTTTTAGTGCTTGATGCAAACCCGGAGTTTAGGTAAATAAAACTAGATGAAACAAATTCTAAACTCTTTATGTTCAAAACACCTTTAGGTAGATTGAGGTTTTTAGAACTGCTATTTGAAATCTCATCAGCACCTGAGATGTACCAAAGTGCTGTAGCAATCCTGACGGTGGTGGTACAAGGTCTTGTTAATATTATTGGTGACATTATTGTGTGAGTTGTTATAAAGCAGGAACATCACAAATAACTGATCAAGTGCCTAGACAAATTTAGTTTGTAGGTTTTGAAGATGAACAAACCTAAATGACAGGTGTCTCTTCGCTGAAGTATGAGTCACATACTATCAGAATGGACTAAAACCAGATACTGACATTATTCAATCTAGTGTGGACATGCAGAAATGTACTAGTAGATGTTCTTGTATGTGATTCTTAGGAAACTTACAGTATCTTTCAAAGTTCAATCCATATTTTCCAAAAAATAACTGTGTCTTTATATAAGCTATTTGAGCATGATGCACTCTGCTTTTGGTCAGCAGAATATGAAGAAAGCATGTCATATTCATACCTTCAACCTTGCAAGTTGTAACAGGTGCACAACAGTTAGGAGTAGCCCTTCTACAGGAAGGTAGACCAGATGCTTATATATCCATAGCATTGCCAAAGGGCAAAATTTATTGTGCTGAAATATATAAAATGCTAGCAGCAGGTTTTAATTGTCAAGAGCTCGATTATTATGTGTATGAGAAGAATATTATTAAACTTTCTGACCATGAGCCACATTGATGCATATCTAAGAACTGGTTAAACAAGGCACCTACATGACTACAAAGGATCTCACTAACATTGCAGAGGTATGATTTTCAAGAGTATTATAAACCAAGAAAGCTCATGTATTCTGCAGATACAATTAGTGGAGCATATCTTAAAGAACATAAGCAGAATTTTTATGAGGAATGCTTACAAGTATAGAAGGTTACTACTAATAATTGCTAAAAGATTCAGAAAATCTATGGGATGTCATTATGACAAGCTGGCCATGTTGTATAAAATAAGTTCATCTGTTGATTGTGTCATATTTTCTATTTAGAGGTTAACTGTCATTCATGAAAGGATTAATGTTCAATGGTGACAATGTTGTTATTCCCATCAGCTGAGAAATTGTATGTTTCCAAAGCTGCACAAATCTCCTCCAGGTATTTTAAAGTGCAGGGAAATAGCTAGAGACATAATGTACTGGCCTAATAAGTCCTTGAAAAATAAAAGTGAGGGCCAGCTCTCACTGGCTGAAGCAGAATCCTCCTGGCCCATGTGGGGGGTGCACTGCTGGCCCTTCTCATCCATCCCATTGAGGAAGTAGACTGTGAGTGTAACTGGTGAGACTTAGAAGATGGTGGACTATGCCTGGGCAGGGTAAAGCCATTGGAAACTCTGGTGGAGGTCCGTAGTAGTCCTGACATGCAAATTGGTCATCTAACCTGGGTATAGGGGTGTGAAACTAATCAAACCATCTAGTAACTGCTTCCCTCTGAATTCTCCCTCAGGATAGCTGGCACTCAGTGGATGCAGTTTTATCTGGAAAATGAATGATCAGAGGTCTTGGGGCAGAAATGATCTCAAATTATTCTCAAACTTTAAATGGGTAAGAAGCCCAACCTGCTGGCTTGGATCTGGTCATGAAATGCGAGCACCTAATGGATTACTTTTGGTAAACAAAAGTGGTGCTGCAGAATGAAATGAACAATGGTTAAGGTGCCCAATGCTGACACTCATCAGATGCCAGAAATGGTGTTACAAAAAACAAAATCAACTTTATGGAAAATAGCTAAAACACTTTCAGATTTGAATGAATTAGAGAGAGAGAGAGAGAGAGCGAGGACCATTTTGGATCAGAAGTTGGAACTAAGATTGCAGCTACAAGCTGCAGTAGATTATTTATTTATTTAGGTTTTCCTGATAAAGCTAATCCTACTAGTATATAACCTATATAATGAAAGCCTTAAGGCAGTACTCATACTGACTAGAGAAGTTTGGCCAATACACTGAGGCTGTTTCCCAATCTTTTCAGAGTAGACTTTGGACAGTGCTTCCTGCCATAAGGATGAAGGGATGAACTCCAATATAATAGTAGTAGGCAAGGTGCAGGAGAATTTGAGTAAGTACAGTATTGGAAATACTACTGAAACTAAACCGAAGGTGAGCAGATAACATAGTTGTCGTATGGAGGCTTGGGTGATACTGCATTTGTTTAATGGAAGAGGGTGGCTCCGAGGACAAAACAGTAGTATAACTGAGTAATAAAATGGACAGTCCAAGTGTGCTGAGAATGCTTTTGTGGAGCATAATCATGAAGCAGGTGCCTTTTCTAACTCTAATATTGTAAAAACTGATGTAAAATTTTCTAAAGAGCATAATCCCATGGAACAAAGAAACTTTACTTTACATTTTACTATATACATGTGTTCTAGTCCTATTATTTAATCTCATCATAGGACTAGAACACATGTATATAGTAAAAATGGGAACTGTAACACCATGAGAGTGGTATATTTAGCCACTTGTACATCCTGTTCCGCATACTATATTGGTAAGATGGAGAGGAAGTTTAAAACCAGAATCTACGAGCATCAGTACAAGATTAAGAAGAAGGATACAAATAATGCCTTGAGTAAACATATTATGGAAAGAGGCCCTACACATTCATTCATATTTTTTATTATAGATCATACGGATGTGTTAGTGAAAGGTGGTAATTGGAAAAATTATTTAGCAATGTTGGAGAGCAAGTGGCAAATTTTATGTGATGCCACTACTAATCCAGGATTGAATGACCACATTAGTATAAAACCATTTGTATTATTAGATTAGAATTATATGATTCTCTATAATTGCCCATTAGCTTAAATTGTTCAATCTACACATTTATCTATCAATCATTTACGACATTGGTGATTATTATTGGCCAAATAACAGGTATAATTAAGTAAGTCACAGGAATAGTTGTCAATTAGGCTTTACATCTTAATTCCACAGGTTTCTTTCTTACATATTCTCACATTTTCACATACATTTTATATTTTACATATTTTCAGTATGTACTGCATATCAATATAATTATGTAATTTATTTACCTGGAATATATTCCATATTTATTCCATATTTATTCCATATTTATATTCTATAATTATATTTATAATTATATTTAATGTATCAGAGATTTATGTATGTACACTGTTTTTAACTTAGTTTTTAATCATTTTAACCATTTTATTCATCTTATACATTGTCATTAGTTATTAATATTCTATTCTTACCCTCACTGGTACATTAAGTGTACAGAATAAGTACTAATGTTATTCACAATATTGTGGTTGCCAGTTTGGTTTTCAACATATTGTTGTGCGATATATGTACGTAGCACTTTAAGAAGACAAAAAAGTTGGCGCCAAAAAGTTTTTAAATTGCTGAGTCTATGTGTGTTTAACTGGTTCTGAGGAAGTCTGCCTGTTGCAGATGAAAGCGCTAAACCAGTTCAGTTTTGTGGAGCTCTGTGTTGTTTCGAAAATAAATTTCAATTTATAATTTGATATTCCTGTTCGAGCTGTGGTTCATTTCTTCAGGCAAGCGCTTCGAATTACTGTTATTAAGTTACGTTACATTTGGAGTCCGTTATGAAAATTTAAAGGAAAGAGGGTGACTGTATCAATTGCTATAAGATATAGGATAATGTTGCGGCATTCTCAGGCCTTAAAGCCTAAGATGCGCAGTCCATAAACCTTTTATGGTAAGACGTTTTTTTGTAAATTCAAATCTGAATCATTTACATCACTGTGTAAATTATTAGCCTTATGTGAAGAAAAAAATAGATAACATGATAGTCAGATTATATATTTGTTAACATAAATGTCAACGTGTCCAGCTGAAGGTTGTTGTTGCACTTCAAAATGGACAGTTTTTGATGAAAACGATTGCTTTCAGTGTTTTGCTTCTATTTGTCAGACTGAGCATATGATTAAAATGGGTTCTTATTAAATGATCGAAGACGTATTCTTTCGAATGCGTCTTTATCGAACTTGAAAGCACGAAAAGGCAAAATAGCGAAACGGCATATAAGTGAATACTTTCTCTGGGAAAGAAATTGCTTGGCCTCTTCCATTACTTTGCCATTTTCATGACTGTAGTGCAATCTCGGAGTTGGTATATTTAAGTAGGGGGGGTGTGGCTGATATGCACTTGGTAAATTATGATGCCTATAATGAAAGATGATATTTGGTGTGGAAAGAAAAGGTATTTTAAAGATAACAGAATATTAAAATGTAGAAAATGTCTCTGGATAGGACAGTCATGGCTTGATTGTCCAGTTGAACAAGTAAATTAATCTGAACTAGATAAATATACTTCTAAACTAACAGTGGTGGTATCTAACATACAACATATTGATTCTTAATAAGAAACATTGATAGGAAGGCATTGTAATCATGACACTGACACTGTATCTCCTGCAAAGGTCCCAGAAGTCATAGCACACAAACAGGGGACCTTTATGGTACAACTGATAATCCCATTGATGTGTTACTTCAGGATAAAGTATTGATGCATGTGTAACTAGATGATGCCATGAAATCAACTGCAGGTAGAATTAAATGATGGAAGCTAACTGATACTGATTAGACAGATCAATAAAAGTAAATGGTAATGTTACAGTCTAACTTTTAATGTAAAAGGTATTGTCGGTGACATAAGATGATTTCCAATACCAAACTAATACAATCACAGTATGGCAAATATAAATTTATTAAATGTTCATTTTTAATACAGAAGCAGTGGGTTATAAACAGATATAAGACACTCTGGAATATGGGCCTTGATTTTTTTCAAGGATAGCAGCGTTAATTGCAAATTCAAATATGCTATATATACAATACATTATAGGGATGGTGGGACAGTTGATAATCTTAGATATGAGTGGAAATAGCAAACCATTATGACTGATTGTATTACATGTATATATAAAAATGTAAGACAAATCTGAATTGTTCAAAGAAATGAAGACTTATGGCATGGTAAATATGGGTATAATAGTGTGAGGGAATTCTAATTATAAGATTAGGAAAGATACAGGCAGAGTTCTACAAAATATTAATGTGTATACACAAATCATATATTGCAATCAGTTGAAAGTATGGAAAAATAGGAACTTTACATGAAAGAGAGGTCAATATGAGACAAATAGATTATTCTGCACATTCAGAGACTTTAAAAGCAAATGTAGTTGCAGTAAGACAGAAGAAATTTCTCTCCATATGATTATTTGGCTAACATTTGAAATTAAGTTTTATATAATTAAACTCCAACCACCCTGCTACAGGCTCCATGAAGAGCTCAGTGTCTCTCCAACCTAACACCACTCTAAGTATTCAGCTGCTGTACCACCTTTAGCTTTTATCTGACCGGTGGAAACATTGTTATAAGAAAACCACAGCTTTTATCTGACTGGTGGATACATTGTTATAAGAAAACCACAGCTTTTATCTGACTGGTGGATACATTGTTATAAGAAAAACACAGCTTTTATCTGACTGGTGGATACATTGTTATAAGAAAACCACAGCTTTTATCTGACTGGTGGATACATTGTTATAAGAAAACCACAGCTTTTATCTGACTGGTGGATACATTGTTATAAGAAAACCACAGCTTTTATCTGACTGGTGGATACATTGTTATAAGAAAACCACAGCTTTTATCTGACTGGTGGATATATTGTTATAAGAAAACCGCAGTCCATGTCTGAACTGTCTGCAAACACAAACAGCTAAAGTTAACTTTGTACCTAACACCAGTCTAAGTATTCAGCTGCTGTACCACTTTTAGCTTTTATCCGACCAGTGAATACATTGTTATAAGAAAAGTGCAGTCCGGGGTCTGAACTGTCTGCAAACACAACAGCTAAAGTGAACTTTGTACCTAAGAAAAACAAATATAAGTTATTCAGACAACCACTCAGCAGGTACTCATAACAACAGTTTATTGGGTTCTCAATAAAACTACACTCAAAACGTGATAGTCCACAGATTAAGTGCTTTCATCAGAATAACCAACTTCATCAGAATACACATAATACAACTCAAAGGATTTAAATACCCCCTCAAAAAACAAAAACCCTGACATCACATCCTACTATTAGATCACTTCCTGTCAACTAATGCACATATTTAAAGGAAATAATACTTGACTTAAATTGCCAAGACATATGAAAAAGTATACTCCCATATTGCAAATAAATATAAAAATGTAAACACACATACATATCACCAATAAATATAAATGTATATAAATGTATATAAATATATAACAAACAACTGTAAATACTATGATACAAACAATGGGGTAATAAACCCATGAAGTAACAATAAAAACCTTATAAATATTTTTTAAATATAAAACAAAGCTCTTAACTTCAACAAGGGCATAATACTTATATGCTTGTTAATGCCAGGATATGAGCCTGCATTCAACTTAATTTGCCATTTTAACTCTAATAATTCTAAATAATCATCCACTGTGCCACCCCAGGGTCCCAGGTCCGCATGATCAATGGCAGAAAAACTAAAAAAATGCGTTGGATATTTGTCCACATAATTGAAAAGTGCATTGTTTTTTTTTTATTTTTGCATTTAATATCATAGCAGTGCTCATATACTCTCTGCTTATAGGCCCTTTTCATTTTGCTCACATAAAATACGTTGCATAACCCACACTTAGCAATATTTATCACCCTTTTCGAAAAACAAAAAAGTTTTTTACTGGGGTAGATTCATTCAAAATTCTTGATAAATATATATTCACCCTCCATAACATATGGGCACTGCTCACACCTACCACATTTAAGGCATCCACTTGTTTTGTTCTCTTTCTTCTGTCTTTCCAAGAGCGCTTTAAAGCTATAGTCTTTTTTGTAGACAATCCCTGGTTTATCCCCTACAATTTTAGAGACATCCTGATCCAGTAACATCACTGTCCAAAAATTAACCAATGTGTTTTTGATTTTATAAAAATCCAAGGTGAAGGTTAGGGTGCACGATCTTGAAAAAATATTGTTATTAAAATGAAATCTATGTCTAACCTTTCCATCATCAATACCGCAACCACACTGAATCAAATTTTTTACTATTAACCCATTCCGTCATTTGACAGCAACCTCATTTTCGATTTCTTTTAAAAAATTCATAGGGTAACCCCTTCTTCTAAACATATCATTAAGTTTATCACATTCTGTTTGGAAGTCCCCTTCATCTGACACCATTCTAGCGATTCTAATAAATTGTCCCTTAACTAGGGACTTTTTCTGATGAATTGGGTGCCAGCTCTCAAAATGTAAAAATGTATTTGAATACATAGGTTTCCTGTGCAACATAGATATAAAAGATTTACTTATATAATCCTTCACAATAGTGTCATCTAAAAAAATCAAGCTCTCTATGTCAGAATTCACGGTAATTTCTAAAAAATCAGCGGTACTATTAAGGTATTCATAAAACTCACCTAATTTGTCCTCACCCCCTTTCCATAAAAGGACTATGTCATCCAAATAATGACCATATAGGACCCAATGGTCTTTGTAGCATGAATTCATAATGTATTCCTCCTCCCAATGTGCCAAAACCACGTTGGCAATTACAGGGACACAGCATGCTCCCATGGCCACTCCTAAAGTTTGCTTAAAGAGGTGGCCATCAAAGCTTAAAAAGTTATTTTCCAAAACAAGTTCCATACAGGTCCTAATGGCATGTTTGGTGTCAAAACTTAAATCAGAATGCCTGCATAGATATTCATAAAACCAATCAAGCCCCTCCTCATGTGGGATTACTGAAAATAGATCACTGATGTCCAAAGTGGCCATAATAAGGCCATCATCATACATATCTGGATGTATTCTACCTAAAAAATCCCATGAATCATTAATAATCCAAGGCGTCTTTTCCACTAGACCTTTCAATTGATGGTCCACAAATTTGGCTAACCCATATGTTTTCAAAGCCTTGGCATCCACAATCGGACATAGAAGGGGGTTCTGGATGGATTTGGTTATTTTTGGGATGATGAAGATGGTAGGTGTTCTGGGGGTTTTACACTCTAAGAATGTATGTGTGTCAATACTTATCTGTTGATTAAGCAACAATTCCTCAGTGGTCAAATCGATGTTCCTATAGGTTAGATTCATCTCATTGACTGATACTTCTCAATAAGTGTCAGTATACAATAGATCAAACATTTTACTATTGTAATCCAAATAATTCATAATGACCAGCCCTCCCCCATTATCAGGTTTCATAAGCCTGATGTTATTGTTACTAATGATGTCTTATAGTAACATACATTCTTTTTCGTCCAAATTTTTAACATAACCCCTGTGATTACTATTCAAAATGATTTTCTTAAGTTCATTTTCACAAAGTGTCTCATAATTCACAAGAAGAGAGTGGGTAGGTGGTATAAAGGTGCTGGGTCTATGCAACTGGTAGGCATTTTGAGTAATAATAGTATTACCAAAATATACCCCTAAATTTAATTTCATCATGTACATTTTAAGGTTTAAAATACTGTCAGCAACATTTGCTGATCTCCCTGGGACAAAATTCAACCCTTTCACGAACAAATTAGCCCAATCAACATCAACACAACTTGACTAAAATTATAAATAGTAAAATCAGCATCATCATTTTGAATGACTACCCTCCATAACATATGGGCACTACCCACACCTACCACATTTAAGGCATCCACTAGTTTTTTTCTCTTTCTTCTGTCTTTCCAAGAGTGCTTTAAAGCTATAGTCTTTTTTTGAAGATAATCACTGGTTTATCCCCTACAATTTTAGAGACATCCTGATCCAGTAACATCACTGGCCAAAAATAACCAATGTGTTGTTGATTTCATAAAAATCCAAGGTGAAGGTTAGGCAAAAAATATTGTTATTAGAATGTAATCTATCTCTAACCTTTCCATCATCAATACCACAACCACTGAATAAATTTTTACTGTTGTAACTTTGCAACGAACACCACTCAAAGTATTCAGCTGCTGTACCACCTTTATCTTTTACCTGACTGGTGGATACATCGTTATAAGAAAAGCACATACTAGGTCTGAACTGTCTGCAAACACAAACAGCTAATGTTAACTTTGTGTATGTGTCTACCTGTTTGCACTAATATTCATTATCCCCTGGAGAGCACTCTGCTTTGGCTTGTAAGCAGTGCCACCCCCCACACACACACACACACACACTCTCACTCATCTTCCATTTCTCTTTTATGCCCTTCTGTTTGCAAATAGTATCCTTAACTGATCAAATGCTATGTGTTTGTTAATTTAAATTGAGACTACAGTAGCCTACTGATACAAGGTTATCCTGTTCTTCCACCTGAGAAATGGTTAAGAAATGACTTATAGCTTTAGAGCAGTCCTTGGTCAATTCTGATTGTTTCTTAAACACAAACCTGTCTTTGCTTGGATCTTGGCTCATCCCACTGCACTCCTCTCCCTGCCCCCATATCTCACCCGCCCCCCCAATACCTGTAATTTACACTTGACCAAGCCACACCCACCAGAGTTCAAACCACCAAATATGCTTAAGTAATTATAACTAACCCCTCCTATTACAAATTACTACCTATCTACAATACACTTGCACTCACACACAGTAGCAACTACCCAGTAGAATTATACCCAGTAAACACCCCAAACATTTCATACATAACTTCTAACATTGAATATGTGACATTATAATCCACCCCTCCTAAGCCAAAACATCCTACCACATTAACACAAACTATACGTATTACCTTCTTAGGTACCCAAACCCATACTTTAAATTTTTACTAATATCTACTTAATCCCAAACTCACTCAACATTATATCCTGAATAGTCATCATGTCTAATCTCCATGATGCACACATATTCCTCAACCTGCATATCACCCAGTCTCTACCCCTTCAATAATAGCATACTCTTCACCTACAAACTCTTGCCTAACCCCAAAAATCTCTACTCGCATCTATATTAGCCACATCCCTATAAAGCTTCCACCCCATAGATTACATACCAAGCAACCTCTTCTGCCATCTCATCTCTGTCCTTCTCTCTGGTGACATTCATCCAAACCCTGGCCCTTCTCCTCCACACATCTCAACCTCCAAATCCCATCCTCCTCCTGCAACTGGTAACCCCCTCCATTTATCAGCTCTAAATGCTCAGAGCATATGCAAGAAAATTCCTGATCTCCATGCCTGTCTTCTCCATAACCAACCTGATATTCTGGCCAGCCCAAAAACCTGGCTCAAACCCCATATAAAAACTGAACTAACACCACCCAACTACTCCGTAATTAGGAAAGATAGAACACATAAAAAAGAAGAGGGAGTCACTCTCCTCTACTCATCATCCCACTTAGTTACCCCCTATACCAAACCTATTCCCAAATTTGTCAAAGCAAAACTAATTCCAGCCCTACTTCATATAAACAAACATAAACTTATATGCATAGCCTCCCTTTATATCCCTCCTGGAGACAATATCTCAACTCTTGAAAATATTCTCTCCTGGTTCTCTAATATCACTAATGAAATTATAATCCTGGGTGATGTTAATATTAACTGGTCAACAATTCAATTTCCTACAAACTCACTTAATATAAACTTGTACAACTTCACTGAGCTTATTAATTCAACAGCTATGCCTTCCAAGATCTTCCTTACTGGAAGCACCCTGGACTGGATTCTAGTTTATCATCCACATTACATCTCTGATAGTGGCACTCTGCCTGACCCATTAGGCGACCACTTCCCAACTTTTGCCCACCGTCTTCCCTCCTCCATACAACTAACTCATACCTACACCTTTACTCGCTGTCTAAAAAACTTTAATCCTAGCACATTCTCCAATGCATTAAAAAAATGAACTGGAACCTACTAAAAACCCTTCCCCTTAGAAAATGTTGTTACCTACTTTAACTCAACTTTCCTCATCTTGCTTGACTCCTTTGCCACTCTGAAAAAAAATGCATAAGAAGCAATCCTGTACCTTGGCTAACCCAAAATACCTTACTAGTCACACAATTCTGTGATAAAGCCTGAAAACGCTACTCCAAAAATAAAACTATCACCACCCTTAATGAATTTAAAACACTTTGAAACAAAGTAAAAAAAAACTTACTATCTCAGACCGCAAAGTCTGCTTCTCTACACACCAAACCAACCATAACACCAACCCGCAAAAATTCTGGCATGGAATCTCCTCCCTTTTCAACCCTGGCAAAAAAGAAAACCCCTGCTCTAATCCAGATGCCTCTGACTTGGACTGAGCCACCCAATTTAACACTTTTTTTATCGATTCCATAAGTATATTTACATCATCCTTCACTTCCCATTCGGCTTCCCCACCCTTATTTCCACCTAGCCCTCCCTCCCCTACCATCTCCTGCTCCCAACCTCCTCCTTTCTCCTTCAACCCCATCCCTACAGCCACCATAAAAAAACTTCTACTAACGTTGAAACCTGTCTCCAATGCCCCTGATGATATACCCTCATATTTCTTAAAAGTTGCCGCAGAAGGCATAGCTCTTCCCATCTGCATTCTTATAAATTGATCTATTGCTGAATGTCAAGTTCCCCAGCTCTGGAGAAAGGCCTTTTCCTCTTCATAAAGGTGGTAATAACAATAATATCACAAACTTTGACCTATCGCTATATTATCCCCCATTTCTAAACTTCTCAAAAAATGCATCCATCTACAACTTCTACTTTACCTCATAAACAACCAGCTTCTAATCCCCACTCAACATGGTTTCAGATCCGGCCACAGCACTACCACAGCTCTCATCTCCTTCCTAGAAACAGTTAACAAGGCCTGTGACACTGGCCACATCATGTCCACTCTCCTCCTTGATCTATCTAAGGCATTTGATACTATATCTCATAACCTTCTTATCACTAACCTGTCCAAACTAAATCTACCCCACTCCTCTATTAACTGTTTTCCCAGTTACCTCTCAAACAGGCAACTGGAAAAAAGCCACCTCCCCTTTACTAAATACTCCCACAGGCATCCCCCAGGGTTAAATTTTAGGCCCCCTTCTATTCAATATTTTCATAAATGATTTCTAACCAGCCATGCCAAATGCCAATCTTGTCCAATATGCCGATGATTCAACAATAATCTGCTCTGCCTCTTCTATACCTACCCTAGTTAAATTAACCAAAGATGCCTTCTCCTCCACTGAGCAATGGGTGATGGACAACCATCTAGCACTCAATGCTACTAAAACTACATTCATGATATTTACTGCTTCCAAAACCATCACCCTAGATAAAACCTCATTGTCAGTCGCCAGTCAAAATAATACTCCAGTCAAAATAGTCTCTAATGCTAAACTTCTAGGAGTCCTGATCAATGACCAGCTAAAGTCTGATAATCATCTACAAGTAAATATAAAAAAAACACACAAAAATAGACATGTTTTATTGCCACAACTGTTACATCTCTCCCTCCACTAGGCTCATCCTTGCCAACACTTACCTTATCCCATCCCTCCTATACGGTGCATCTATTCTTACTAACCTGAAATCCTCCCTCAAGACTAAACTTTCCTCTTGCTATAATAAAATAACAAAATTTGCAACTGGACATAGATCACTTCCCATCACTGCACTGCCCTACACCAACTGAATTGGCTTGAGCTGTCCAATTACCTTATCTATACTCAACTTGTCCAATCACACAAACTTATTTTCACACCCTCTCTCTGTCCCTCACTTGCCACCACCTTTAAAATGCACCAGCCAAATAGACTTTTGAGATCTAATTCCCAAAATCTAATTGAACTACATAAAACCTGCCCATCCACCAGGAAAACATCTAATGTCCTTTTCTGTAGCACACCATTGGAATTCCTTCCCACCTCTCATCCGCACCACCAGCAGCTTCTCTTAATTCAAAGCCTTACTTCACACACACCTAACTTCACTATGGGAATGCTCTTGCTCCCACCCCACATATCTCCCTACACTATAGCTACTTTCTGTAAGCTATAATTCACAATAGCCTCCCATTGTTTGGTACCCCTAATAAACTCTAGGAATTAGTATAACTCCTAGAATGGTACAATTTAGTAGCCTAGAAATTGCTTGCATGAATTAGCATAACTGTTAAAAAATTTAGACTGTTTCTGTTATTGGATTGTGCTAATATGTTAAACAGTTAAAAACTTTGACTGTAAATATTACTCTTATTGCATTGTACTAATATGTGCACTCTACTAATATGTGTTTTTCTATTTGTTTAATTTTGTTTCATTTGTGCACATTACATTTCTCTAATAACTTACTCATGTTAAATCTGTAATTTATAATTTTCTGGAGCTTTTCTCCCCAGGACTCCATTGAAAATGGGCTCTTTGTGGCCCAATGGACTATGCTGGCAAACAAACTATAAATAAATAATAAATGTTGACATAATCAAATGTAGTAAATGTATAAAATGTTATCCAGACTATGGAAATACATGTTTCAATCTGGGTCTCTCCATATGAAAGCATTTACTAGCTGATGTGAGTGAGAAATCCACACTGGAATCATTTAAATCTAAACTAAAAGATTATCTATTCAAGAAAGATAGTTGCACTTGCTTCTGCAATAAAGGGTAAGAAGATCTTAGACTTTTCCACCTGTCATATATGAAGACAAAGTTCTCATTCAAAATTTCTGAGTTATATGCTCCATTGTGCTGTGCTGTACTCTTTTGTACTGTGCTATGCTCTGTTGTATGCCTTATGTCCTCTATTGTACTACTTCAGTGCCTTGAGTTCAAATTCTAAGTGCTGCTAGTAGAGCCTTAATAAAGCCATATTTAATTGTACTGTTAATCTGGCCACACTGTACAATCTAATTAGCATATATGGTAGCTGTACGGCATCCCTGGACATTGTTTGTGCATAATGATTCGGTCTACAGAAAAATAATTTCTTCCTTTTTTCTGAACTTTGCAGAATATAAAAGCTATTAAAATAGTTCCTGACTGCTGTTACACAGAAATTGTCATGTATACAACTCATACCATACATTTCAGCCACAAAACACAGACCAAAATACAAAAGGCAGGGGAGTATCCATATTCATCAAGGATACCTACACCTCCAGGATAGTGGCACAGCACGATGCTTCAGAGATCATTCACGTGCAACTAACAATGGGCAAAACTGCATTTCAATTTGTAGCTTGCTATAGATCACCAAGCATGTCCCAGGAGCCCCATTCTGCATTTCTGGAAACACTGGGAAACATAAATGTCCTTCCAAACACCCTGATATTGGGTGATTTCAATTACCCAAACATTAACTGGGAGAACTAACTCCCTTGCCCAACATTTCCTAGAATTTATATACTCAAATGCCCCGGATCAACTGGTCAGCACCCCCACCAGAGGTGACAACATATTGGACGTGGTTATCACCAACATGGGTGACTGGTGTTTCACACCAGAGATCATCCCCTCGCTGGTTAGATCTGACCATAAACTAATCACTCTGGATATCCACGTTCCACCCCCACCTTCGGTCAAAGAAACCACCGTGAAAAACCTTTCAAAAGCAAACTTCACATTACTTAAGATCGCAGTAGAAAGTTTCAAATCCCCCATGCTAAAGGATAACACTGCCCAAGCTGCAAAATCCTTTACTAATGCACTCTATGGGCACCTACAAGAATGCATGGATCATGTTATCCCAAGCAAAACCAAGACTCACTCCTCCAAGAAAAGGAAACCAGTCTGGTGGACCCCTACCATAAACAAGCTATACAATAAAAGGAGGAAACTAGTACAGTAAAGAGTAAAATCCCAAGAGGGGAAGACATTCCTGATCAGTATCAGCAAGAAACGATGATCCCTCATAAAATCATCCAAGGCTAGCTTCGAAAAAAAATTGCCAAGGACTCCAAAGATAACCACAAGGCATCCTTTAGCGATGTCAAGAATCTAAGTGACAATTCCCAGATCTGCTCGGAGTTAGTGCACAATGGCACAAAATACACTGAACTGGGTAGGGTCCAGTGTTTGGAGGTTCCCACTGTCTCTGTCTGGCAGACAGGTTCAGTGCAAACTTCACCCCCTCTCACCCCCAAAAGGGCCCATGACCATACCAGAAGAATGTAGTGTCCCTGAAATCACAGACACTCAGGTTAAAACAGCCCTCTCCAAAGCCAAAAACACAGCATAAATGGGACCTGACTGTGTCCCAAGCTGCGTCCTACATGAGCTCAAAGGTGAACTATCCCCTCACCTAAACACACTGTTCAAACTCAGCCTCTCCACAGGCTACGTGCCCATAGAGTGGCGCACAGCAACAGTTATTCTGCTCCACAAAGGTGGAGCCACAGCAGACCCCAGGAACTATCGCCCTATAAGCCTGACTAGCTTGGTCTGCAAGGCAATGGAGTGCATCATCATAGATCTCATTAACAGAGACAGTGGGAACCTCCAAACACTGGACCCTACCCAGTTCGGCTTTGTTAAGGGCAGATCATGCCTCCTAAACCTGGTGGTCTTCTTTGAGACAGTTATCAAGGCTATAGATGAGGGAAAGTTTGTCCACACAGCCTACCTAGACCTCGCAAAGGCCTTCGACACCATTCCCCATTCTGGTATTATAGGCAAGCTCACCAGTCTGAACATAAATCCCTATGTCACGAGATGGGTTGCCAACTGGCTCATGGACAGAACCCACATGGTAAGAGTTGCGAGAGCTAGGTCTGACTTTAAACCAGTTACAAGTGGCATTCCCCAGGGCTCAGTCCAAGGACCCCTCCTGTTCAGCATATACTTCTCAGAGGTACAGGCAAGCACAGGAGGACTATGGCTGACCAAGTTCACAGACGACTGCAAACTAGGGGCTATAATTGACTCACTGGCTGACATAGACATCCTTCAAAAGGATCTCACTGAGACAGATACCTGGTGTCAAAACCATGGCCTCAAGCTAAATGCCAAAAAGTGCATAGTCATCCCCTTTGTAAAAAACAAAGTTCCCACAAATTACCACATAGGTGGTAGCCTCCTAAATATGAAAGACGAAATAAGGGATCTGGGGACCCAAATAGATAGTAATCTCTCCTTTGATAATCACATTGCTAAAGTGGTTAGAAAATCCTTCTATGTGGCCCACCTAATCACAAAATGGTTCGCATCCAGATCAAAAGAGGTCATTGTGCACCTCTACTCATTACTCATCAGACCCATCATAGAGTACAACACCCCATTCAGGATGTACATTACAAGACACCTGCAACAGCTGAAAAGACCATAGAAGTACCTCACCAAAAGGATCACTGGCCTCAAACAAATATCCTATGCAGCTCGACTGAAGAAACTCCAGCTGTACTCATTTACATACCGCCTACTCAGAGGTGATCTCAGCCTGAAATACAAGGCCATGTCCAACACAGAATTGATGGACATGCTCCACCTACAGAAAACCATATCCCCTCGAGCCACATGGTCTAGGGATCTAAACCTCACCACAACAATAAATAGGACATGCTGCAGGGATAGATTCCTGTTCCAGAGACTTTACATGCTCTGGAACAAGATTCCAATCTACATTAGGCAAAGCTCCTCACTAACACTCTTCAAGAGAAACCTTGATGAGTGGATGGGAAACAGGAAGTTTACCCCGGGGATCACTTCAGTCGCTCTGCTGGACAGAGTCATAGGGAACTAATCTAAGAGGGTGGCGAAAGCCAACACATTCCAGCTAGGCTTACAAATGTCTTTGGGCAGATAGCCTAGTGCCTACCTATGAACCTATCAAGATGTCTTTCACTTGCATTCTAAACTGTTCTACTTTATTGACCATGCCAAATTTCACTGACTGTAATGTTCTGCCAATGTGGCCTAGGCTGTCACTGAAAAGGGACTGTTGACCAGCCTTTATTCCGGTTATCAGACTGAAGTGCATAAATAAATAACTTAGCAGTGACAAATGTTATTATGGAGTTCTCCATTAAGCACATGCCTTCGGTACTTTCTTATGTAATGTCTCCTCACCCTTCTTTTCAATCTATGACACATTTTTAGATTATCAGGAGTCATTCAAACTGCTATTTATTTGGATCTTATCAGTGGATCAAAACTGTGCCCACATTTCAATCTTTAGAAGATTTTGCAACTATAAAATGCATGTGGAGTTTCAGGACATTCATAGCCAACCAGGCAAGAGTAACAAAGCCACTGAAAAATATTTAATAAAGTTCAGGATAACTCTTACAGCTATGCCAACATCCCAGGGATAATAATGAATAAATTAAAATAAAATTCCACTACAAAATGAAAACATCACACACACACACACACACACACACACACACACACACACACACATATATATATATATATATATATATATATATATACCTTACAAGCCCGACACTTCAAAAGATCGACATTTAGAATGACGAGACCAACGGAGCAGATAACTGACAATATGTAATCCCGACAGCGAAAACACCGACATGGGAAACGTGTGAGCACGACTCGGTAAGTATGCGATAGTGAGGGATTTAGGGTTAGCATGCAGGTAAGGTAAGTGTGCGATAGTGAGGGACTTAGGGATAGGGTGTGGGTAATGTAAATGTGCGATAGTGAGGGACTTAGGGTTAGGGTGTGGATAAGGGAAGTGTGCGATAGTGAGGGACTTGAGGGTTAGGGGCAGATTAAGTGAGTTACGGTTAGGGTGCGGGTAAGGTAAGTGTGTGATAGTGACGGACCTTAGCATTAGGGTTTGGGTTAAGGTTAGTGCATAGATAGTTGTGTGTAAGGTGTAGTGTAGGTTTTTAGGTTGTTGGTGTGCTTGTGTTGTGTGTGTGTGTTGTGTGGAACAGCGAACTTTTTGTTTTGTTAACTGTCAGGATTGTGGTTTGTCGGGCATGTGAACTTTCGTGTTATTGCAGTTTCGTTCTTGTGGTCTCGTCGTTCTAAATGTCGATCTTGTGAAGTGTCGAGCTTGTAAGGTAGATCTATATATATATATATATGGGTCTATCTTAGTACATCGACATTTCAAAATACCGAAAACGAATTAACCGACACCAAAACATCGAAAGTCATTTAACCGACGCCAGAAGATCGACAGTTCACAAACACGACATCGCATACACCCGACACATCATACCAACAAACAAAACACATCCCCTATCCAACACCCACACACACAACACAAGCACACCAAAATCCTTACAAACAAACACTAACCCATACATACACAACTATCTACAACCCTAACCCAAACCCTTACCCTAAGGTCCGTCACTATCTCACACTCACCCAACCCGCCCTAACCCTAACTCACTTATCCCACCCCTATCCCTACAAAACACCAACATCGACACTTACCTTACTCAGACACTCACCTAACCCGGCCTAACCCTAACTCACTTATCCCACCCTACCCTACAAAACACCAACATCGACACTTACCTTACTCGACACTCACCTAACCCGGCCTAACCCTAACTCACTTATCCCACCCCTACCCCTACTAAACACCAGCATCGCACACTTACCTTACCGCACCCTATCGTCCGTCACTACCGCATACTTACATATCCTTTCCCCAGCGCAGCTTCTCAGCGTCGGTGTCTTCCTCCGTCGGTCTTCTGCCTTGTCGATCTTCTGGCGTCGGTAACGTGACTTTCGATATTATGGTGTCGGTGAATCCGTTTTCGGTATTGTGAATTGTCGATGTACTAAGATAGACCCATATATATATATATATATATATATATATATATATATATATATATATATATATATATACATATTTTAAGTGATGGCTAATCATTGCTGGCAATAACCTTTTTAAATTAATTAGACTTTTGGGGACTATGCAAAGAAAATAAAAGCCAAGATAAATGAAATAGGATGGACTACTGTAATACACAATATTATGTATGGAAGTTTATATTTTCCAAACCCTGTCAACAAAGATTGTATCGTACCATATGTTAGCTATTGGTTTAATTCTATTTATCTGAGAAATTACATGTGCTCGAGGCACATTTGCTTGAGGCATACATCCTCACAGTCACTAGTTCATTTCATCAAGTGCTTTAATTCCCACTAACCTGTCTCCTGTAATGTTAACTTTCCCTAGTAGAACCCTTATCCTTCCCAAAACAAAATCTAATCTAGTATCTAACCTTTAAGTTTTCCATCCCTCCCTAAACCTAAAATACCCTTCCCCACCCTAACCTTAAAGTCCCACTCACTCTGTAAACCTAAAATTCCCTTCCCACTCCAAGAAATGATCAGTCACTAAACATAAAATCCCTTTCCCCCTCCATAACCCTAAAGTCTGTATAGATCATTAAATATAAAATCCCTTTCCCCATGCATAACCTTAAAGTCCCTATTGCTCACTAAACCTAAAATGTCTGCCTTGCTCTCTAACCCTAAATTCTATGGTCTACTCCATGTTCCCCTGCCTAAACCCAACAGTACCCTCTCAGCGCCCCTTCCCTACATACTTGGTCCACAGAGAGCACGTGCCTGCATCTGTCTCCTAGAAAATGAACAGGTGGTTTGGCACCTGCATTGCTAAATGCATGCTTAAGTGTGAGCAGTTGGCTTGGTGGGGATACAGCCATTCAAGTCCCTGGTTTGTGAGTTACTGGAATTTGGGCAACTGGGGTTCGAGCAGCTGTAGGGATACCAAATTAAAGAAAAATAAATATTAAGAAAATTCAGAATAAACATACAAATATTTTCTCAGCCAGAAAAGGAAATCTTAATAAAACAAAGATTTCACAGAAGGCATTTTAACAAACCTCTGTGTTTGATGAGATGGGAAGTATGAAAGAAGAGGTCAAAGCTATTAAAGTGGTGCTGCAGCCAACTGGCACAAAGTGTTAGGGTCATGTATGACAGAAGAAAGCTAAAGAAGCTAAAACCTGAGTAGTGATGTCAAAACAGCTGAGGAAGCTTGAGATGATTAAGGTGAAATACCTGAAACATGAAGTAGGATGTGTGCTGTGGTCAGATTAAGAAACGAGGACGTCAGAGTGGAAGCTAAAGTAATCCAACTTGCAGAAAGGGTTAAAAAGAATAGATTATGTGGTTGAGTCACATATTTGGGAAAGCAGAAGATGATTTGGTAAAGCAAATTTGAGAGAAACATGAAGAGGGCAAGATGAGATGAGACAAGGGCATCCATCCAAGAGACAGGTTGCATGAGAGAAGACCTGTGACAGGAGAGCGGGCGTGACTGTTATAGAGGTTAAGATAGTGGATCAAATAAAGAGTAGTGGTGACAAGGGATACAGCATCCCAAAGAAAGGAAGCTGATGATAATGATGACAATGATGAATACTAAAGATTTTTAACTGATTTAAGCAAAATTATTTCTTCCCTCACTAATAAGTGGTTCAGTTGACTAAATGATTGACACTCACACCTCTCACCTTTATGATGAGTACTAGAGTTGGATTTTCAGTTAAAGCTTGCTGCCCTGGGAAGTACTATAAAAAGTGGGAAGGTTACTGGCTGCGCATCATGGGCTATATTTCTGGTTCAATCTCTCTTCCTTTTACACTTCACAAAATGATCTAAAGCAGGACTGATACACAGTTGTGGGATACATAGAGCAAGAAGAAATCTAAAAAAGTTGAAACAGTGGTAAGATAAAGTGATGGATGCAGTGATTTGCAAGCAAGCTAGAAGGGGAAATATATCCCTATGCTTACAAGCAAATGAAATAAAGTCGGTTTGTGTCTTTCGGCTTTTCCCGGTTAGGGGTCGCCACAGCGGAACTCCGGTCCGCTAATGATTGGTAGTGGATTTTTATGTACCGGGTTACCAGCCCTGATGCACAACCTTCAACGAAGGCACGCCCCATTCACGCATGCCTCCACACAGAAGACGCTCTAGCTGAGAATCGAACAGGACAACGTCTTGCTATGAGGCGACAATAAGTAAAATACAATAAGTTTGAATAATAAATCCTCCCTTCAAGCAAGGCAGTCAGTAATTGACAGCAAAAGAACTGAAAAGGAGCTAGACATAATTACATCAGAAAATCTTCAGTTTAGATTATAACATGAAAAGATAGCCATAAATCCTAGTGGATCCTCGAGCATGCAGAACAAATAAGAGCATCACCTCTGTATAGGAATTTGGCAAGGCCACAGTTGGAGCAATGTTATAATTTGTAAAGGTAATACTTCTGCAATGGTGTTGACTAAACAGATATTTCACTGTGAAGAATAACAAATCTTTATAGCATCTATCACAAAATTTATATGAGGAGATGCTGAAAGCACTGAATATAAAAACATGGAAGAAAGGAGGGGGTGAGTAGAAATGACAAAATATTTAAGTAGTTCAGGAGAATTAGCAGAGTGCAAAAAAGCAAAATTTTTCAGACAAGAAGGATATATTGAAAAAAAATGAGCAGAGCTGTTGTGCAACAATGTCAACTGCAGAATCGCATATCTTAGCTACATGCATACCTTTCAACCACTCAGCTTTCAAAATTAGAGCAGGGGACCATAAAAATTTACATCAGTGTCCAATATTATAGCACTAATATTTGCTTACCCATAAATTTGCACCCTGGCTGTGGAGGATGTGGTACATGATTTTGCCCTCTTAGTAGTCCACGATCTGTAAAATTAGGATTCCTGTATTATTAACTGATGCAATACTAAAGAGCACCAGAAATGCATCCTTACTGCACTGCAAGAATTTATACTTGAACACATGCATACGCCATGCAAAATAGCCAAGATGAGTGACAACACTGTAGTACATTTTTACTCCTTTTGCTTCATTGTTTCCAGAGCTGGACCTGGTCAAATGGGGCCCTAGAAATGGCAACAGACATGGCCCACTACCTGTAGCCATATCAGTATCCCATTACTTGGCTACCACTCCCTAATTCCCATAAAACATTGTTCAGTCCTGTCTGTGTGCACATCATTTTCTTCTTTTCTTTTATACTGATCACAGAAATTCAAATTTAATTTCAAACTCATATTAAAAATGTTAAAGCAAAAATACTGACAGTCATTTGATGAGCAAAACAAAGCTCTTTCTTACATTGAAAATAGACTTGGCATCAGCAAAAATAAAACTTTCTTCCTTTGATATTTACATTTATTGAAAATGCATTTGTCAGTCCATTAAACTACACAAGATATCTTGGGATTCATAGTCAAATAGCATATAGTGGTTATATGAAGGGTGCAGGTATTCAAAAGACAAATGTGAAGCCCAGTTGCAAACAGCTTTGGACAGCCTACTGACCCATGTGTCCCTTTTCAGAGGCATTCCAGGAGCACTGTCGGGTGAAGTGACTTATTCAAAGTTATACAGTAAACAAAACAAAACAAAACAAAAGGTGGGGAATCAAAACCTGTGCAGTAGGAAGGAGCTTAATAACAACTCATGGCTTTAGTCATCTGAACTAAGTACCAGACCAACTGTTGTAGGCCACACAGTACATTTCATACCAGTATGCATGCAAAGAATAAGTTAAATTAAAATGCATTCATACTTAATATTTTGACACTAAACTGATACCTGCGGATTCAATAAACTCTGAGTGGGTTTAATGCAAAGCCTACATGGAGTTTACATGTTTGCACAGTGAGCAGCAGTGCTAATTACATATGCATGCCACACACTGTATTTAAACATAAAAAAGCGCAGGAAACCATGTATAGCAACACAGACAGCAGTAGTCATGTAAACTTATTTACCTATGGGCAGACTAGGTCTGCAGGATTGCTTGGAATGCCACAATGATTACCAGGGTTATTAATAAAGCAATGTATATAGTTCCAACACATTATTTAAAAGTGTATACACTGCAGAGTATTGCGGAAACCTGTGCCAGGCATACTGAATAAAAGTTGTGTAAATGATCATTAAGCAATACAGTAAAAAAAAGTGTTTGTCCCTTTAAGTTCGTGAGTCAGGTTGGTAGGAAATTATCCACTTAATCCTGGCAGGTCTAGCATAATTGAAATGTGGAAAATGTAAATAATTACACATTACTTACCTTGTCTTGTAACCATTGGTGTATAGTAGGCTTAGGTGTTCTTAGGAGTCATTGTGGGTTCCTTTTCTTAGAATGTGTTAATTAAATCTTTATTATAAGGATGTACTGCTTCATTCATGCCAAAGAAGTAAGACCAGGAGCCTGTTGAGGTTAAAATTCTTTATTTTTAAAAAGTAATTCCAGGTAGATGAGCATAGCTCTGTTTGTATAAAATTACAAGGCTGATGTTGTTTCTTAAAAGCTCTGAATAAGGGAAGTGTTTAACATGAAAGTGTGATGCCCTGGTAGGTGTGTTAATTGATTGACATTTATGTAAATATTTTTCCCAAATATTTTTCACACTGGTGCCAAGATTAGTGGCATGTTGGTTTAATTAATCTTAATTTACAAATCTAAACTGTTCCTTATTAAAGCCAAATCCTTAAGTAAGCATATATAAGTTGTAAACTTAATAATAAAAAATTAGAGCATTTTTTTACAATGCTCAAAAATCATGTATGACTGCAAGTGAATGGAACATTAAGGTGGGGGGGGGCTGAAAACTTATTTCGATTTTTGCTTCATGGTAATAATTGCCTAGGAAAATGATTGCCACTGGTTTCACAAGGCTTCATTTGTAGATAGTGGATTTTCTATATTTATAGGGGACGTGTTACTTAAATTAAACTAAACACAGCAAATTCTTCATCAGTTAGGTTAAGATTAAAAATTGCAACAGTCTCTGATGTCACACTTTCGTGATGCTTCATCAGATTTGCCTGAAGTTTATCACGGGGAAGGAAAAAAAAAGATTCACAAATTAAAATAAATTATGTTAAATTGGAGTTTCAAAAACCAGTGGTGGTCTGCAGGTTAGCTGTAGGGTGGCTGCATGTGCTGGGATGCTCCAACTGGTGTGATAATGTTACAAGTGTGACCATATCAGGAAAACTTATAATAGACAAGGGTAGTCTGCCTTTAAACCATGAAATCAGTGAACATTACTTCAATCATGTATGATAAGCAGACTTATACAATGGGTTAGCTTTAAAATAAAAAAAAAAATAATCAACAAAGGGACATATGAGCTCTAGGAGAAAGTAGGCATGTGATTTAAGTTTAATAACAAGGGAACAAAATTGTGTTGTACAATGGTAGTTATAAAGGAAGCAGTGTGGGAGTAAAAGAAATTTAAAGGAAGCATCTATAGAGTGTGAGGCTACTAGTTAAAAATCAGCAAAAGAGGACTGTGAGCCAGAGCAGAGAGCAAGCAGGTGTCAAAAGATAAACATATGAGACAATGTTAGGGTGCAGTGGCAGGGAAGTTAGGAATGAAGCAGTGTTGGTGCATAGAACAGGCTCATTATAGTTTGATACTACAGGTGAAATAGAGGACTGGGCTGAATGGACAAAATAATAAAGGGGAAAAGCAGATGGAAATATAGTTTACGTATTGAATATCTGTAATACTAGGCCGTGAAAAATTGCTGTGGGATAGACTAGGTATAAGGGGCGGGGGCTGTAAACATTACATTAGTCAGAGTTGCACGTGGCTAAATGAGGAAGTTAGTTTAAATATGTCCAGTAAAGTCTAGCATGTTTGGTCAGTATAGTGAAAGGGGGGATTAAGAGGTGTGGGAAAAAGAGCTGTATTTTACCATGTTTTACTGAGAATTTAATTAGTGGTGCTAATAATGGTATATGTGGCTTTAAACAAGCAATATTAAACAAAGAATCAAAATACATAAAGAGATCTGATTAATAACTTTAAAGTAGAATGGCTATAAAATCATAGAAAGCCATAATGTTTGGTAGCTAACTTTAAGAGTAAAGGCATTATACTAGATGTATTATTATAGTAACAATTATTAACAAAAAAAAAATCTTACTCAATATGGGTGTTAGTTGATTTAGTAATAATTGTGGTGGTTGAGATTTCTAAGGTTGTAAATACAGTTAATTGAAATTGTGGTATTCAGTCCTGGGGGGTTTGCAAGAGGGACTTGAAGCATTATAATATACCATACTTGGACACAATGATTGCCCACAATTTGTAGTCCTCTACAAAGCTGGTTGGAGAAAGGATGTGTAAGTCAGTTTTGATGTTTGAGACATGGACAGAAAAGGGCCTAGCAAAGAGACCCGAGGTACAGATCTGGTCACTGGACTCTAGATAGAAATTACTTTCACAAATTGAAACATGTTTATCTGTCACTTATGTGCTACATTTGTCTACCCACTTGGTGATATAGGTGTTTATGGCCACTTGAGACAGTTTTTATGTAATACCTGACTAGATTTGAGCCAAATGCCTTGGCCAGGTCAAGTTACACAGGATGATAGTGTTGTCACCATGTATACCCTTGGTAACCTTCCTGAAGATAGCAAACAGATGTAACAGACATGATGTAGCCTTAACAAATCAAATGTGGGTTTGGTACACAATTGGAATGTTACCCATGTCCTTTTAGTGAAGATCCATGATGACTCCTTGGCCTGCATCATAGATGAAGAGAGTCAGGATGGGTCAATAACTCCATGCACCAGGTGATACCCCAATCCAGTCAGAAGGATGTATGTTGCTGTAGACCCTTCTATGGGAACATAGGTTGTCTGCAGGATGTGTTGAAGTATGGATCAAACTGTGCCTGGCAGGCCATGTTTTACGTCACACCATAGGAAACTTGTGATGTTATCAGGACTCATTGATTCTGTATTATTAGCCATAGAGAGGTCAAAGATGATCTACCCTCCTGAGAAATGTTTGCATGTATATGTTGGATGATGGCCAGTGGCGATGGGGGGGGGGGTGGTTATGACATATAAGACAAAATGTCAGCTAGTGGATTGTCTATGACCTCCATTCAGGTATGTGTGGTGGCATCCACATACAGATCTGTACTTGGTTGTGTATTTCACTTAACATATTCATATGTACTGGAATAAATGATTTGTGAAAAGACCTCCAAATACAACCTTGGTCATTCATTACATTCCACACAATGTTGCTATGCAGAGAGTCAAAGAACTGTAACACAGTCAATTACTTACATCACTTGCACAAAATATGCCTATATGTGTTTCATGGCCAAACTGTGTTTGAGCAGCCTGATGTCATATGAGGACACCTTACAGATCAGTTGCTTGTGGCTCATGCAGAACATTTCCTGATGGAAATGCTTGTATTCACAGAATAGTGTTACTGACCACCCCTATAATCCTTGGGTATAGCAACACAAATGCACATACAATGAATTACACAAGGTTGAAATTTCATCAGTACATGTGATACATTGGTTGTGGACATCACAGCATAACAACATGTGTATGGGGCACAACTTATTTGACTATGTAATCTATATGAATTAATATTGATCTCTGTCACACAACCTTTAATGATGGTATGTAGACACATGTACACCTGTGCCATACTGCAAGTGTCACTGTAACAGTGGAATGTGAAAAGTGTAGAAGGTTGATATGCTCCATTACAACAACACATCCTAATATGCCAAAAATATACATAAAAGTGTATCTTACCATGTCAACAGTTATCAGGAGGTATATTACCACAGCTGTTTAGAAGTAGCATGTACTGCAATCCCAGCAATGGCCATCAGCACATTAGCTCACATCACAGATTGTAAGACCTTCTTGTAGCCCTATTGTACATTTAGACCTCAATATAGCATGGCAATGACAACAACATTGACATGCCAAGTATTCATAGGGCCAAAGGATATTATTAGGCTAATGGCCAACATCAAATGAAACCATGAAATTCTAGCCATAATTATACCATGAAAAAATTCACCATATCTGTATGATGAAAGATAGTAGGACTGTTGTGTGCATGTGCATATTTGTTGGATTTCATTACGTGCTGCCACTGTCCATAGGGGACATGTGCACCACACTATGACAGAGTTAGCAATCACACATGCAGTGCTCTGGAGACGGCTTGCAGAGCCTCAAGTAAGGACTCTTCTTCATGATGTGCATATGCATATGTGACTTGAGGACATCTTCCACGCCTCTGCAGGAAGAATGCCATGTGGTCAGAGGAAAAAGGAGGATGGTGGATGCATGGTGCTAAGTGAAAGGTTTCCAGAGTGGTAGTGAATGAAGAGCTATTCCAGTGATCATGCAATGATTATAATGTATCACCAAATACACACTCACACACACACACACACACACACACACACACACACACACACACACACACACACACACACACACATAGACTTGGCCTAACTTGAACCTTATATCTGTATATGTATAGACGATTAATGCCATGTAATGTCACAATAGCAACACCACATATGTCTGAGTGTAACACTGTCATGTTGCACTTTATGGAGTAGATAGCCTAGTACCTACCTATGAACCTATGAACCTATGATAGCATCATTGTATGGTGAGGAGAACATGTTGGGAGGGGTGTAGGACATGGATATGGAATCACATCCCTGTGTAAAATTGTCTCAAAAGTGATAGGTGTATGCTTGCTATAAGGTTAGAACCCATATAGATATAAGCAAACTAGTTTGCAAACACAGTAGTTAATGTTACTGCCACAGCACAGGTTTGCCTTGAGTACCATCATAGTGCATGTTATACAGGATGACGTCATCATTGTATGCTACAATGAGATGTTGGGAGTAGGGTTTGACATAGCTGTGGACATTACAAATTGCTCTAAAATTATCAGCATAAGAAGTGTTGACTGTAGTGAGAATAGAACTGATACCTACCTATTTATACAGCATTATTAGAAAGTTTAAAGAAATAATTTTAAGAAATCTTTACATTATTAGAAAGAAGAACATAAAAAATGTGTTAGCTAAACATTTATTTATTTATTTATTTACTTATTTATTTATTTGACATTTAATCAGGTTTGTCTGACTAGGCAAAGCCCTTTTTCAGCAGAGACCTGAGGTGAAAAGCTCCAATAGTACATTACTTAAAACATTATGTATCATGGACAACAGTTGCTAAATAAAAAAACGCAAGAGTATATATGTATAACAGAAAATAGCTTGGTTGGTTGTTTACCTGTGAGTATACTCAATATAAATTAAACACAGTACAAATCAGAGACAAAGGTAGCATATTGGGCATGTATATACATGTTGAAGGTATTTTGTAGCTGAGAATAAAGAACATAATTTTTCTTTTAAGGTTTTATAATGCCTAAGTGAAAATACTAGGGGAGGGTATCTTAACAACCATTTAGAGAGAGTAGAATTACAATGGATATTTAGATTGCAGGCTGATAAATATCCTGGAATAAATATTGTTTGCTTAAAGCCAGCCCTGAAAGGGCATTAATTGAATAATAGCCCTGTTGAATTTTATTAATGCTTTTATTTGATTGGTTTTTGATTAATTGTGCAATTATATAAGAACCAAAAATGTGTTTTTACTCATGGATCTGAAGAAGCATTAAGTGCATGAAAGCACTTATCTGTTTTGTTGTTTTAATAAATATATGCTTACAGTTGTGGTAGCCCTATTGTTTTTTTCTTTATCTGACTGTATTACTTCTAACTTGGGCTTTTATATGCTGATAGGCCTTTTGTTTTATCTCGCACATAAGTTTCAAGTGCATGGGTGCAGGTAACACATGGCTACAGTGTAAATATGTATTATTTCCTTAAAAAGCACCTTCCCTTTGTGTTTTTACATGTACTTTCATAGGATGAAGACTAAATGGGCAGTAAACATAAATAAATCATGCTGTTGTGCAATTTCTATTACTCACCACTGAGGAGTTGGTTTGCATGATCGATGGCAAAGTGTTTGCACATGCAAAATTTACATTTATACTGTTTTCCCTATTTCTATGGAGTTAAGTGAAGCGCAAACATGAGCTTCTGCTTCACTGATAAAATTGTGGATAATATTGAGTGTAAGACACACACCTGCTGCCTACGTGACTCTGTAGTAGTAAGTGTAAATGCATTCTCAAATTTCTTTTTTGGTTCAGATGATACAGGGTTTGAATCCGGACGTATCTAATAGTTTTAAAAATGTATTTGTAATACAGTGACGTAATTCTTTATTCCACATTCATTGTGTGTTACCTTAGTACAGCTTGTTTCAACAGCATTGTGTACAGGTAACTGCACCACTGAAGAGCAATTCACCATCATTCTGCATTGGTGCAAGATGCCAGACTCTGCATAAACACAGAGGATAGAAAGTGAAGGGCTTCATTGTTTTTTTTTTTACTTATGTATGTGGTGTGTGATTCTATTTTTTTTTTTTGGCCAGATTAAAGGTGGTAATATGGGGTAGATAAAATTGGGGGCAAGCAGGGGGAAGAACAAAGGGAAAGCAATATAGGAATGTGCAGGTGGGAGGTAGGAAAGAGCCATAGCTGTCCACTTCTTCAACAGTGTAAAATGAAAATATGTACAGGATATTAACTGAATTTTGACT
Organism: Protopterus annectens; assembly: GCF_019279795.1. NCBI lineage: Eukaryota > Metazoa > Chordata > Ceratodontiformes > Protopteridae > Protopterus > Protopterus annectens. The sequence goes on along the minus strand of NC_056731.1, from coordinate 1,735,369,269 downwards.
GTCACCTCAACAAAGAAGGGTGACAACATAAAATCATGTTGTATAGTCAATCAGAAAGAGCCATAGCTATCCACCTCTTCAACAGTGTAACATGAAAATATGTACAGAATATTAGCTGAATTTCAACTGTCACCACAACAAGGAAGGGTGACAACAATGAAATCATGTTGTATAGCCAATCGGACCAAATCAAGTGTGTCAGGAAGACATTTGTGCAAAGTGGAGAGCTATGTATGGGAAGATTTTTTTGTGGGACAGATGCCCATTTTTTTTACTTCAGTAAGAGAGAAATGTTAGGCAAGATACATAGGTACTTCTGGGTCAGGTAAGTAGGGCAGGTGAGGAAGCAAATACTAACAAACAGGACAAACAGGACAAGACACAGAGATGGTGAGAGACATGACAGGTTGGGGGGCACCATGTGTGGGGTTAGGGAGGGACAACAGATGCCCATGCCTATCAAACATGAGGACAGTAAAACCTAGTCCTCACCTACAGGACTGTCATCACTGTCCTCATACTCCACTGGCTATTATAGTGCTTAATGTCTTCTTCTCCAGACCATAAAAGAGAGCATCCTCTCCATCCAGCATAGATGTGCACAAATGGTGCTATGCATGACCCTACACACCAAGCCTAGCAACTCCTGGTTTGTGATAAAATCCCATACCTCCACCAGTACTCCCAGAGGGTACTACAGCTCCAGCTGCTGTGGTAGTGCTACCTGATGTGGAGGGCCCAGATAATGCAGAGGCAGCAGAAGCAGTACTGCCTCGTTGTGTCCCAGAGGTGCTGGGTGTCTGTGCAGAAGCTGGTGGAGTGGGGGCAGGCTGAACCATGGGGGTTGGCCTGCCTCCCTGTGCTGTAAAGCATTTTGTAATTTGTCAGAGATGGATGACATTAAAATGTTTTGATGACACATAGATAAGAGAAAAAAAGAGATAATTAGTAACATCATATATGACATACAATGCATTATCACAATAATAAAGTATTTTATACTTATATGTACTTTTACTTTTAAGTATACTTCTTAACAACTATAAAGTATAATGATTGCTAAAAGAAATCCTTGCAATGTACATATATTGCACATGTGCTTAGTCACATTATACAGATTACGTCAACAGCAGAGTATTTATGCCACTTCTGTTGAAATTAAATTATAATATTTTAAAGGATTTACTTATATGTACTTGTTACTTATGGTATTTATAATCACAACGTCTGAGTACAGTATTGCACTTGACTCCTACACTTGGCTTGCTTTTATAGTTAGGATATGCGTGCTTAATTTTCTAAAACTGTATAGAAAAACAATACTTTAGCTAAAATAATAGTCATGTTGTGCTCCATACATACCCCTTGCTTCTCTCAGTCTCTGTAGATGCTCAGCATGGGCTTCTTTATTCACCATAATCTCTTGTTTGGCTGTGGAATAAGGAGAAGAGAACAAGAGAAGAGCATTATGCATAACAGTCTTGCTTATATGCTGGTTTATATCTACTATAAATTCTCTTTATCAGTATACTTACACATCTGTGGGCAGTCAGCAGTCCTAAACTCATCCAGCCACTGGCTGAGTGTATCCCACTTGCACCTTTTCAAGTCATTAAAATTATTCCCACACTGTTCTCCAGTGCATGGAATGCTAGTTGCATTGGAGACAGTCTTTGGCAGACTATTCCATGCCACAGACTTGAAGTGAGAGCCAGTATAGTCCCCCGCAGCAGACTTCATCTGTGGAGCTTTACAAGGAGTCCAATGAAGAGTCTGAACTCCTTAACACCCCACTGCTGAGCCCTAAATTGGCTACCTTCACTTCTACCACCAGACATGTCCGAGCAGGGAAAACCGCAATAGTTCAAATTGATTTCCCACCAATGTGTTATCATGTTTACTGGTAGTGCGCCAACCCAAACATCAATGCTAACTGCATTTGCACAATGTTAAGTGTAAAGCAACAGTGCCAAACTGGGAGGAAAGCAGTTTTTGAAACTGGAAGGTTAATCTGACACTTGGCATTAGTTTGAGTATTGTTTGCTCCAGTAATTGTTAGGTGATTTAACTTTTCAGACGTACTGGGAGCATAAATTTTATGACCTGGCATATTTTTTGTGTTGCTTTACACACTGAATATGGGATTCAAACCTATGCATAAAGGACAAAACATTTTCTTCCCCAGCAGTGATTTTTCAACCTTGCTGCAGAAGAAGTGCTTTTCAGGGATACTGATAAAAAATGTATAAATGCATATGATAGACTGACGGGTTAACCACATATGTGTGTACAGTGACAAAGTCCTGGTTTATACATTTATGTGTGTATGAGTAGCATTAAAGTCTGCAGGCTTCCAAGGCCAGATAACACAATTGTAATTACTGAAACTTAATAATCAGTATACCCTCAGTCACACAAATAATTCATATGAGCTCCACTACTATACATACTTATTGTTATTTATGATTATGTTTAAATTTTTTATGTGGTTATTAAAACTGAAGGCACCCTTAATAAAACTGGGAGTGTGTAATAATTTTTTTATGTGAATTTTAATATAAATTAAAATGGAACAACAGTAAGAATATCTAGAATTTGTTGTATTAGAACCCTGGATCAGCTGTATTGCAGCCGTACACTTACACTTACTGCCACAGGAATAGTTAAGAAACAACTGTATATTTTAACTTCTCTGTGTTTACCACCACACAACACCATGAAGTGTGTTTGGACAATGCCCAACATACTTGATAGAATGTATTAGTTTTGAAATTGAATACTGTCTGTTTCTTCTCTGCAAGTGTTCTACGCCTGGTGGTGTTGTTGGATATTGTTAACTACCACACAAACCACTTGGCGGGTTTGCAGGATGGAAAGCAAAAGATGCAACAATGTATCCTTTTAGGAATCAAAAATGTCTGCATCTTGTCTGCTTCATGTGTGGGCCATTAGACCAGGTTATCAAGAAGTTAAGCGACATCCAAATGTGACAAACAAAGCTCACCTTGTTTTATCCTTATGAGCAGTGTTTATTATGTTTCATCCTTAAAAGGCAAATATGGAATTTGAACTGTGATCTACAGGTAGTACAGACTGTGTGGATCACCATGTTTAGCACATGTGCTATACATATAGATAAGATTTACAGGTCTCGCCACACACAGTGCAAATAGTGGTATTCAAAAAATCAGATTAATAGCATTATAAAATAAATGTTAGCATACATTAAAGATTGTTACACAAGTCTGGATTTCAGCTGTCACACCAAAGAACCTTTAATATACAGTAATGGTTTGTTATCCCTCTTTGCCACAGAAACTGCTTTGTATGCAAATCATTGTGCATACAAGCAACTCCCACTTCATCCACAGTTTTAACAAGACATATAACACTTGTATAATCTCCGTTGTTTGTACATCTGTTAATTACAAATTTAATGTAATGACTGACAACATAACCATTTATAACTATTGTTTGCAACACTGCAACTCTGTCTTATCTTTGTATTTTCTTCATTCTGCTGTTATCTGAGCAGTGATCTCAGAAATTCAGTCTGTAAGGCATTTTGTATCATTCGCATTAAAATGTATGAGAATATTAAATGACGATAATATACAGTTTTCAACAAAGGCAGGGGAGTTTGGATATTAGTGAACAGAAACTGAGAAATGTGTGCTGCTCACTTCCAGGCTGACACATGCAGTGCAGGTAAGGGAGCCTGAATTGTTGTGTATTCCTTCTCCCTCCTACTAACCATTCACAGCTGTGATCCATTAGCAACAAACACTGAGGTAGTGCCTCCTCTATGTTTACATTTGCTACATTAAAAAAAGTTTGGAATTCAGCAATTCTAATGAGTTCACACCTCATTTGCATCTTCTCTGTGCTCATAGGCACGAATTAACACCATAATAAAGTAACCATTTAGCAAAGCAACTTGAAGGTGAGAGGACTTGCATATTTGTAGAACATAGCAGATTCGCTTACTTTTAGATTTATCTGCACAGAAGGCATCTGATGTTACTAAAGTATGCTTGCATTTTTCAGGTACATGGTTGATTTGTTCACATGTTACAAAAATAACTTTTATTTATATGCATTAGGGGATTTAACTGTTATCTGTATGCACTTCTTATACTTCACTCTTGGCATAGGCATTTTTGCCATGCATTGTCTTTCACAGATATGCAGCCTTATTACCTGTCATTACAAGTGTTATTTTTTAAAATGATTACCTTACAGTTTTTTCTATCTTATTACATGGCAATGTAAAGTACTACATTGTCAATGATACAGGGGTGCAATGCTTCTAAGATGGCCCATAGACACCACCAGGGAAGCACTGGCCACAGTGAGTGGTGCCTAGCAATCGTAAATAATTTACTTTTGAGTTGTAAATGTGCACATTTTGTGAAAATTGCATGGGAAGCATTCATAACAAGTGAATTATGTGTTTTTCTTTGGATTCTACAAACTGTCATTTTCCTGTTTTTTGGGAAGTGGAAGAGCCAAGTACTATTGGTGTGTTTCCACATCACCAGTTTGGTTTCAAGATCTTTGCTTTTGTGATTGTGTAGTCATCCTGGCATTTCCATGTTTGTATGGGGTCAATTGTATGTAATCAATGGTATGTTATAGCATAGCATTCAGGAACTGATGTAGGATCCTTGATGCTGATGCCTGTGATATCCCCAGCATATGCCCTGTTGGCCTCTGAAAAGTGCTAAGTGCTACACATACCCTAGTCTCCACTGGTATTGGTTTCCCTTGGTTTGCCCTTGTTCTCAGTTGTGGATGACAGAGATTGCAGAGTTCCTGTAGTGTGTCTATACACCCTGTAGCACTCTATAATTTCCACATCATGTGGTATGTTATCAGGGATCTAAATAACCATTTTTTTCTTGTCTGGGGTCTATTTGCAACAGCAGCACAGACTTGTGCCTGCTGTAGCAGCTGCAGCCCCTAACAGTGTTTCTGTGTATAATAACTTCCATGGCTCTACTCCAATAGGTTTTGGAATTCACAAGGAAAACCTACACCAGGTCTACATGATTGCTTTATAGCTTGTTGAATAGTTCCTCCATCTTGAACTGGTTGATAGCATGCAGTTCAGCTGCTTATGCTGTAATTAGCTTGACACAGTGATTACAATGCTTGAGCAATTTTACACATCATGTAGAGCTGCTTACTGAATACAAAATGGTGCACTACCGTGTGTGCATCATGCTGTGAAGCGAACACAGTTTTACCGGGCCATGTAGGCTTTATTGAATCTGCAGCATAGACTTCATGCTGTCTAGTTTACTCACAGTAAAATAATAAACACATGGTCATCAGCTGAAAAAACAAGAAAGCCAAGGATTGCTAATAGAGAATATTGCTCATACGATGATGTTTCTCTTTACTACAGTTGGTTCCTTCCCAAAGGCACATGCCAACAGGTTAATGGTATTGGCAAAGAAGTCTCCGTCTCATTGATAATACATTTAGAAGACTTCTTAGAACATTGCTCATATGAAATCAGAGCAAATGAGCAGTAATAATCATAGAAATTGGAATGAAACAGTTTTTTTTTTCTTTTTTCATGAGGCTCCCAGCCAGTACTGGGCTGCAGGCAGCTGCCTAGATTGCTTGTGCTGGATCTGGATATATATATATATATATATATATATATATATATATATATATATATATATATATATGTATATAGATACACACACACACACACACACACACACACACACACACACACACACACACACACACACACACACACACACACACACACACAACACACACACCAAAGATACTGACAAAACATATGACCATCTTATATAATAACTGCAGCTACTATCCTTCAATTGATTAAATTCTGCAAGCAATATCTGACAGTAAACTGTCTTGTGTGGTCACCGGAAGGTCAATCTGAATTAGGCTACCATCGTTGCTGACATAAGCTGAGTCTGTCATACCCTAGTATTAGTAACATTACTCACCTAGCATGTACTGTATAATAAGAGTTTATGTGAGGAAGTAGTTCAAAGTGGATGCTAGTGTCCATGATTAATACTGTATGTACTAGTACTGTCCTACTATGAGTATTACTTAATGCTCACTCGTAAGAGGTAAAATGATGGATAATATGAGGAAACAGAGAAAGTAGATACTAATATTAATGTGTATTGCATATCTATCGTTAATTAACTACTAAATATGGTTACTTCAGTGTTTCATATGTTAAAAGTTAATATTCATAGAGTAATATTTAGCTAAGTTCATATAGTCATATAAGTATCTTTTCTTCTGACTTTTACTACTAGCCATATAACAGTTCTATCACATCTCTCTACTCTTATTCAGGCAAACACCATATCTCCCTTATCTCTTGCAGCTGATACATCCCAGCTTCAAAAGAAAACTGAACTGCTTTATCTCCCCACTTCTGGAAGTTGAAGAAAATCCTAGTGATAAGAAATATTTCCAAACTAAGAATGCCACCAAAAGGAGGTCATACTGTAAAGTATGACTGAACTTGCATTTTATAGCTTAATCAAATAACTCTTAATCAAATTGTCATTAAGATACTTGTGTAAAATTATACACTGCTTGTGCCCTCACATATCCCCAATGCTATTTTATCTAGTGTTTGTTACTGAAGACTATACCCTTGACCAAGATATTTAAAAAAAATAGAAAAAGAAAAACTTAACTATGACTTCTAGTACAAGTTGTGGCAATTACTGTAAACTTAAATCAGCAAAAATATAATGCAGATAGTGATATTTCACTAAAATCTGGTTATATACATGCTTAAAATTCAAATGTGAATATTTTCCCTTAATCTGACTAAAGTGTAACTACTAGACATTCACAAAATAATTTTTTACAACTAAAACAACAGTTTATATTATTATCTTTTACCTTGTCAGAAGCTATATCCCACAGATAGTTTTTTTAAGCAAATCTCTGGTAGGTAAGTGTGGCCTACTCTGTTTTGCCTTCACTACATTCAGGCTCCACTTTGCTCCCCTACCCTATCCCCATTTTCCACACATCCCCATAACCTCTACTTTTATACTAACCTAAGCTCCGCCCCATCTCAACTAGTTAAACATTAACCATCCTCCCTAAACACAAATTATCTCCCTGTTTGTACTAGCAAGGCTACATTATCTCTAACTTCCTATCTAAATGGACATCCCACATTACAAGCCTTATTCCATCATTAAATATATTTCTAATCACCTCAATTAGCTAACACTCTAAAAGTGCAAAACTAATATCCCTCTGCCTAATACTCTACACTAATCACTACCAATACTTCACTAAATGATAATACTTCTACCTAGTCTTACTTTAGGTACTCTTCTTAGCATCACCTTCCTTACCTATTACCAAATTCTCATAATTGCAAACATTGTCTTACCAGCTAAGTTCCTAGACTTCAACACACAAACTACTATAAACAGACAAGAATACTAGCTAGTCTCTTCCAGGACACTCCTTACCTCCATTACAAAACAAAAATACTCAGTACACCCACCAAACAACCACAAATGATACACCCAGCAAATCACCCACAAGCAGGTATATATAATTGTTATACAGTAATAAAGAAATCCTTGTTGATGGTGGTATACATCCTCACCCCAGACCTGATAATCACCACTCAGATAAATATAACAGAAAACAAATCATACCACTATCCTGACATGTGTACTGTTCAAAATGAATCCAAGAAAAATATTCCTCTGATCACCCCCTGCAACCAAATGACCAAAATAAACAAATCAGCAGGACACTCCCTTTACTCTTACTCCATTGTTAAAGCCTGGGGTTCCCTCCCTACCACCATTAGAATATATACCTCTTAGCAATCCTACAAACTCTATCAAAACGACCACTTAAAAAAGAATGGCTCTACTCCTACTCTATATTAGGATCGCCATCCACTGTCATACTTGAAGCTCAGATCTACTTTTGATCCCACATCCATGACAACATACCAATCAAATTTATCTTAATATCTCAGTAATCACTTTATTTTCTTCATATGCCCCTAACTGTCTCTAATATATGTTTAACCAAACTTTATCTTGCTTGATCTTATTATTTTACTGCATTCAGTATAAATCTCTTCTCATAATACTTAAGCATCATGTCTATCTGAACCTAAACACTCCCCCATTAGCAATCCTATACTCTGAAGTCAACTCCTTTTTCATTCTATCACTCTTACCATGCTGCCTTTCAATTATGTAAATATTTGACTCTATGTACCTAGTTTCTGTATCTTGTAAATATGTAATGCTATGTATTCGAGTTACAAATGTAACTTTATATTTACTGTAACAAATATAAATTCACTCCTGCATCCCCCATACCCTCCACTACTTAAATATGCCAACTCCAAGCTCACACTACAGCGAGGAAAAAGGAAACTTTCCCATTCCGCGCTGTATGGAGATCTCCATTTAGAACTTTTGAAATCTTAAAACTTCGATCATATGGTGTCGGCCATATGAAATTCGAAGTCCTAAGAATTCGATCATTTAAATGGGACCTATGTATATATAATATAATATTATACATATATATATATATATATATATATATATATATATATATAGATAATATAATATATATACATATATATATATATATATATATATATATATATATATATATATATAATATAATATATATACAAATATATATATATATATATATATATAAACTTACAGATATAAATCTATCTATAAATAATATTGTAATATTGTTTTCATAATTAACTAGTTGTTTGAACTGTGTGTTAACATATGCCTGTTAATTATTTTCTATGTTTTTGACTAATGTGATATTTTATTTTCTCCTATATATGCATTCTGGAACCATTTAACCAGGAACTCAACTGAAAGGAATCATTCTAATTGGACATCCATGCTTATTAAATGTAATAAATGAAATAAAACATACTGTGAGAACAAGTTGAGGGCAAAATTAGGAACCATTTGTGCACATATGTGATAGCAACTACACAGAACAGTCTCCTTGTAGCTGGAATGGAAAAAAAAAACTATGTGTTCAAGAAAGTATGCAACACACACACACACACACAGACATCTATCTATCTAGCTATCTATCTCTCTATCTACATATATAAACAGAGAGAAAGAGGGTGAAAGAGAAGTTTTGGTGAAATATGAGATGTAATAAGATGATATTTGAAAAGGAATGGGAAATAAAGAGGTATAAAAATGTGCAAACTAACTGTCCCTATGCCCCTTATCTGCTCACATTTTCTGTGCATAAATGCAGTTATTATCAACTAAAGCATATATATTTTAGGAGTTTCAAGATTTTGTAGAATTAAATTGATTGTGGGGGTGACCATTTGAAATGTTGGGAACCACTAGAGTGAGTCCCAAAACGCAGAAACTGAATGGCCCAAACGGATGGACTTTCATATACTAATTATGAGAGTTCCATTTCTTAGAATATCCCCATTTTCTCTGAGGTACAATGATCTCAGAGTTAGTTTATATAAGTTTGGAAGGGTGCGGTTCTTGCCCCCTCCACTGAGGGGGTGCAGTGAGGACTTGCCTCCTACAAAAAAGAAGTTTAAAGGAAAAGAGAGTTGCACAAGATCTGCTCTTCTCCTGCATTTTCAGTATGTCACTGCTCAGCATTTTGAGTGCTGGCATTTCTACAATGAGATGATTCTGGGTGATTTCAGATGGACATTTCAGCAACAGTTTAAAGGGCTTGCTTTCACACAAAGACAATTGAGGCATATAGAGACCTATATCAGAACTTCAGAAAATGATGCTAGTTTTTGAGTGGTGAGACAATGCTCTAAAGGTAACCATACAGAAAGGCCGAGTGAGAGTTCTTGTTGATACTGTCTGTAGTAATATACCATTTACATTTCTTTGGCCTGGTTATGATTATGCCGTTATGTATACACACAATATCCATTGCTCAGGAAGATTAGGGACTACAGGGATCTGTCAGGTGTTTCACATGTTTAGAATTATGGGAAACTGCATAAAAGTAACTGAAGGAGATGGTGATGTTCAACCAACTGATGTCAATAAACAATGAGAGAGGAGTGGGAGTTGTTGAGTCAGCCAATATACTTACTGATAATCTAGCAAGCATTAACCTTTCCCAATGAAATTAAGTCTGCAGAGTGTCTGTTCATGTTTACTAGCTAACTACAAAACATATTGTGAAGATATTGTTGTGAAGGCTAGAAATTATGAAAAAAATCAGGTTGTAGAATACAAATAAAGCTATATATTATGGTGATTCAGCAGTGCAGTGGTTCATGTTGTCATCTCATAGTAAGAGGTTCTCTGGTTCAGTTCTTGGCTGGGGTTCCTTCTGTGCAGAGTCTATATGTCCTCCCTGCATTCAGTTGGGTTTCCTCCCACATTACAAAGACATGTGTCTGGAGCATTTCTCCCTGGGCCTCTGCTAAAAATGGGCTCTGTCCCAGCTGGACTTTCCCGGTAAACAAATGTAAGATAAATAAAATATGATTAACAGCAGACTAATAATGACTATAAAATGTGTTCAGTAATGTATCTGCATAAGTTTCTGTAATTAAATTGTACATTTTCCATTACCACTGATACTCTGTATGCTATTTTTTTATGAGTCTACAGAGTGTTAGTGTGTTACTAGACAGCATTTCTTATCATGGGTATGTTTCAGTTATTTAGGTAGTGCTTGTTAATTGACATGTTAATTGCTCATCCAGTTTCTTAATTAGTAACTTGCTAGCTGGTTAATTGATGGTTTGTTTACTTCCTCTGTTTGCTGTTTTTGTTCATCTATTTTCCTTGCAGTATAGACCTTTAATTGTGGACATATGCAGTTTTAATTAGATGGTATTTATCGTTAATTGGAAGCTATACATCTGTAATTGTTAAGAGCAAATTTCAGCCAGTGATGTATGCCATAACATACATAAGAAGTGTTTCTAAGAAGAAATTCATCACATATTGAATTTGTTTGTGTGTATGCATTATGCCCATTATAAAATAGCTGAAATATATACAGTTGGTAAGGAACATGTCAAAACGTGTGCATTTATCAGTTAATAGCCACAAGGATCTGGAAATAGTTATTCAAATTTTTGAATTATATTCTTTCAAAATTCACTTTAATCAAAGCAACTGGAGAAAACATATGAATGATTTACTTAAAACAAATGTAACAGTTTCTCCAACCACACTGTAACAGGGTAGAGATAGCTGTATGGTGTATGAACTGATGCTCCACTAAGAGAACAACTATTTTACTGAAAAGGTTCCATATTTGTTTTAGTGAAATGTAATATATGTAATGAACATTGCTGATTCTTGGTAATAATCTTGTTTTCTTTGCATCCTGCAACCCTGACATTTTTGCCTCATGCCTTATGCCTGTTACCTACAAAGCTTATGAGCACATGATTGTCATTAACCACTTTCCCTATAATGAGGTACTCACTCAAACTATGTGTGCCATAGTAGCAAAGTGGAAGGCTGAAACGATGTGGATTGCAGATAGAATATTTCTCCTACATATAAATGCATGTTTCTGCAGTTGCAGTGGTGGAAACTGCAACTCATAAATATTATATGTCCACTTGAATGGCACAGGTATGCCACATAAATGAGTCAACATGGGCTATGTTCATACAGTGGGACTTCAGTAAGCTAAAAAAAAATACTATATCAAATAAAGGTGTTATGTAAATAAAACATTCACTTAAGCTTTCATTTAGGATTGCTCACTTTTAGTATATTAATGTTAGAAGAGTCCACAATTAGAAGTTATCATATAACATTCTAACAACAGGTGATTCATATTTGTTCAGCAGACCTGCTCATACTTTAGGTGATAAAGGGAAAAAAGGCACATTTTTAGCAGTTCAAGCCTCCATGAATTCCCATGTGAGAGATTTTGATCTGATGCCACCTTGTATGTAGGTATGCATATGTGTGTATGTGTATGTGTGTGTGTGTGTGTGTGTGTGTGTGTGTGTGTGTGTGTGTGTGTGTGTGTGTGTGTGTGTGTGTGTGTATATATAGAGTCCCATTTGATTTACCAAATTTACAGTTCTCCAAACTCCAAAAGAGACATTCCTTTCTGCTGAAACTCCATTATGCCAAAATCTTGCTTGATGTTCATTTTAGCGAAATAGTTAAGCTGTTGGTGTTACTATGCCAAGTACAAGGGTAAAGTGTTCATGTATATTCTCGTACACCATACCACTTGCACAACTTGACAGATAGGATAGCATTTTTGGAAAGAGGTAATTATGCCATTCTCTTGGATGTATGTATATAGTATTTGAAAAGTTATTTTAACAGCGCTCATTGCTTTTCAATGCAGATTGCAGTACAGTGAGTATTAGGAAATGCATCCTTTCTGTGACTGTAGTGCGATCTCAGAGTTGGTATATATAATTTGCAGGGGGTGAGGGGTATGCAGGGGGCTTCCCCCCTGCAAAAATGTTGAGAATTTGTAGATTTGTGGTTGTTTTTTATATAGGTGTATTGTCAGTATTTTGTAATTTGGTAAAGTTAGTGTTTGGCAAAGTGGAGCTTTGTTAGAAAGGAGTCACTCTTTTGGAGTTCGATAAATATACACACGCACACACACACACACACACACACACACACACACACACACACACACACACACACACACACACACACACACACACACACACACACACACACACACACACACACACACACACACACACACACACACACACACACACACACACAGAACAGCTGGAGAATTGTATGAATTACGTTTCACTGAAGGCTGTAAATCCTGGCCAGAAAATGCTATTTTCTTTGATGGTTCGAGCCGAATTACTTTTTCGAAGTAAGAAAACTGTATTTATAAAGAAACTGATGTCTGTGAATAATGCACAAGTATAACATTTATTTATTTATTTGTTTGCATTTGTTTATCAGGATGGTCCACTGGGCCAAAAAGTGCCCATTTTCAATCACATTTTCTGCATACATAGAGAGATAACTTAAAAAATGTAAATACAATCACATTTTCTACATGCATAGAGAGATAACTTAAAAAACAGACATACAATATTATCATAAATTTCTGTCTAGAATAACAAAGGCAGTATTCATTATATACAAAATATACAAAGTACAATATATCATCTGCTTTGGATTTTGTAGAGTGAAGACAGTAAGTGATAGTTGCATAACTGTTAAGCAGAGGGGAGAAAAAAGTTAGTGAGATCAGGTGGGGAAGATGCTCTGTAGACGTAGCCACATGTACATTGCCATAGGGCTAAGAGATGCTGTTTTAGAGACATTCCAGCAAATTAATTGCATAACATAAGGAAGCTAACTATTTTTCTGGGTGTTAAAATAGTGCTGTTTATTTCTGGCCACCCTTCATCCATCCATCCATCCATCCATCCATCCATCCATCCATCCATCCATTTTTCTAAATCAGTTGTCTTGGTGATGGTTGAGCTGGTATCAAGATGAGCATGGCAACCAGACTTCCATATCCTCATAAACAGTTTGCAATGTATCCAGTAAAATCCTGATTGATTGGGAAAGCTGAGTGATATTATCTCTTCAGCTCATCATGGGCCTGCCCTAAGACCTCCTTGTAGTGAATCATCCCTGGTACACTTCATACAGGAGAGACCTAGATGGATATCTTCATTAAGTGGCCAAATAATTCAACTGACCTCTATCATCCTAGAGAAGTAACACATTTGCTCTAAGATACTCCTAGATTACTAAGCTCCTTATTATGGAGACTGAGCCAAGATACACTGCAAAAGAATAACATTTCTGCCACTTGTATCTGTGATCGGAACATTTTTCTCACAACGCAGTCTTATGACCAAAGTTGAGGAAGGGGACATAAACTGACTGGTAAATTTAAAAATTTAATTCTAAGACTCATCACTTATTTCACCACTATAATCCAGTATCATGCCTGCAGTACTGTTGCTGCTGATATACCCATTCATTGTGTGATATCCTGATGCCATCTATCCTTGCTTATAAGCGAATTGGCAAGATAATTAAATCTCCTCAACCTTAGTAACTACTTCCTTCACAGCTGTAGCTATTAAGTCATTTTTCCAGGGGAGAATGGTAACTTCTGATTTGGAGAAGCTAGTTTTGATCCCAGATGCTTTACATTCATCAGTGAACTGTATGCTGGAGATTACAGTCAAACAAATCCAGTAGGACATCATCTGCAAACATCAAAGTTGCAACATTCACATCTACAAACTGGATAATTTCCAAATCTCAGATGTATCCTGTCCATAAAACTCACAGACAGGAAAGGATGGATTTAGGATGCATGGCTAGGCTTAAAAAGGCCCTTGTGGTCGCTAGCCTAGTAAACACCTATGAACCTATGGGAGATAAGATATACCCTTGATGATGTCCATCTGCCACATTAATTATATTCAAATTAAGAATGAGGACATGAGTATGACTTTCAGTATTCAAATATGAATGGCATTCACCAGCAGCTCTAGGAACCCATACTGTCATAACATCACCCACAAAATATTAAGGATGCATACCACTCTAGCTCTACAAATATAAATTGCACTGATAAACGTCTTAGATGCATACAATAACTTGGTAAGGAAAGAATAACTGAATCACTCTTCTATGGCCAGTATAAACTACAATTGTATCCTCTCAATTAGAGATTCAGTTATTAGGTAGAAACTCCTCTTTAGCAGCACCCTGTCATAAGTTTCTATGGGACACATAATCCCTCCATAATTGTAACACACCCTGTTGACTCTTTTATGAAAATGGAGACTACCGATCCATTTTTTGCAAACCTAGAAAATTCAGAATAATTGTCTGTGTATTCCAAGCAGCATTGAAAAGACTGAAAAGGCTCTCAAACAATATCCAGAATCTTCAGAATTTCTAGCTAGATCATATTTACTGTCACAGCTTTGTGGCTTTAAAAAAAGGCATATTGTCCAGGTTCAGAATTTCTTCAAAGTATTCCTTCTACCTCCTGGCAATGTTCAGAGGTGAAGTCTGCCTGTATTAATGTCCAGGTCATTGGATGGCTTGCCATAACTTCTTTGAAAGTATTTGCATTTGAAATTCATTCTCAAGAGCGTCTTCAAACTCCTGTCATACCTTTCTATTCACACTCAACATCCAAATAAAGCAAAGTTCATTCCTGTTCGTATTCAAGTGCAACTTGGGTCTAGGGATGGGAAACAGAAAATTTACCATATGACTGCCCCCTGTACAACTAACAGAAATAGGCAGATCCTAAATGCTTTATCCCATTCGTAGGTCCCCTCAATTTATCTATAGTATGATCTGAGTCATTCTCTTAGAGGTAATATATTATCATCCTGTATGGATGGGTAAGGCCAATCTCTAACAAAATGAGAAAGATTAATTCAAGCACAGAAAGGGAAATTGGTTAGATGCAATATGGCCCACATGGTCAGCCACCATAGTACTTACCAATGAACATAGTTTCTACCACTGCTGGTACCAATCCAAGTTTTTTGGGTTTAAGCCATAGTTAGCAACACCTCATTTGCCAAGTTCTGGATCAGAGTTCATTCAGACTCAAAGGTTGTGACCTCCCACAGTATTTTGAAGAAATTATTTAAGTGGAAGAAATTTTTCACATCTCTCACACAGTCACATCTATTAAGTATTCTTAGAGTATTATGATTACACAGCTAAGTTTTCTGAGGTATGTCCAGTTCATAGATTCATAACTTCATAGGTACGCACTAGGCTACTGATCTCTGTGGAGCTTAATAAACCTAGACTTACGGTCTCATGGTAGTTATAGTCCTTATATTTTGCATAGAAATAAGTCAGAAGTGGACATAACAAGGACATTTTGGAAGAGTTACTTATATCCCCTATCCATGAGGGACATGGGTGCTATACCAGGGGTGAATGTGTAGCTTCCCATCCATTCATCCAAATTACATTTGAATAGAGCAAGAGAAGTACTTCATTTTATGTGGAGTGGAAGATGGTTCCATAAAAGAGGCATTATCCGTGATACATACCTATCCCTACAACATGCTCCATTTGTGTTGCAAAAGGTATTGAGATCCCCTGAGTGCATGTACATGCTACTATTGGACTTGCAAATATATAATAAGTCTGACAGGATAGGGTCTCTTGAGGGTCTATTGATGAGGAAAATTACTTTTTAACTGCCTGTACAATAATGAGTAAAACAAAAAGTCTTCGAGGTGATCTACATAACTTTTGTGATTTAGGCTTTTGACTTTTTTAGTGAGAACGTGCTGTGGTCACTCCATTTTTTGACAAGTGTTTGGACAGGTGTATAATGAGTGGGGCATTGCATACAGTGATTGGTCTGATGAAATGCAAGTAGTGGAATGATTGCACCCCTGAACCTGGACACTGTACCTATAGATATGAGCTGTGTGATGAAAAAGTATTTCCTTAAAATAGTGGATACATGGTAATCAAAGGGCAGTTCAGTGTCAACATTGTTTCCCAAATCCCTGACTATGGTTTAACATTCAGGGCTGTATTGTCAATGTGACACTTACAAGGGACATTATGTTTGTATAAGAATACAATTATGCCTTTTTGGCATTTAGTTTTAGTCCATGGTTTTGACACCAACTATTGGTTTGGGAAAGATCCTCTAGAAGGACTTTGGTATCCTCTGTGAAGTTTATGATAGCATCTAGTTTATCATGATCTGTAAACTTGGTCAGCCATAAACATTTGTGTTGACACTGGAGAAGCAAATGCCAAAAAATAGTGACCCAAGGACTGAATCCTGGCTATACCACTACTGACAGGTCTTTGGAGGAAGTAGTCACCACCCTAAATCCCCGGGTTCTACTTGTGTGCCAGTTTACTATGCAATGAGTTACACTGTGATTTACATTTAGCTAAAAGTGTTTACAATGCCTGAGTGTGGGATGGTGTTGAATCTATCTGCAATGTCTAAGTATGTGGTGTTTACTGATTTGCCATTATAGATTAATTTGATAACCTTCTGAAAGAAGTTGACCAGGTTAAATATGC